>NW_024425897.1:17593060-17778978 GCF_017311325.1 Ursus maritimus
ATGGTATCTTTGTTCTGTGGGCTAGGCAACTGGATGAAGGCACTCAGGCCTTAGTCGTTATGTTGTATATTCTCACTTTTCTAGGTACTCAGAAGCCACACTTCCCATTCAGACAGCTTACTTAACCCTTGGGCAGCTGGTAGCAGCAGTTCTTTTTCAGCCCTATTTGACTGTAGTCTCTCATCCTGGGTGGGCCATTTTTATTCCTGTTCTCACAGGATCTGCAATCTAGGCCTCCACTGGTATCCTTCTTCCCCCCCCCCCCCCCCATCCTTCTAAAAGCAGACCCCAGCAGGCTCACAGCTTCAGCTCCTATTACTGTTGTGTGTTTCTGTTTTGTGGAGATGTTTGTTGTTTTAATTTTTTTTTGAGTGTAGCCATGCCTTTTGTTTTTTAATTAAAAAACAATTTTTTAAACCATGCCCTTTAAATTTCTCTTAATTTTATCTATGACTGCCATGTAGTTGGAACAAAGTGGGTTTTCAGAATAATTTACGATGTCATCTTGACTGAAAGTACTGAGTTTTATCTTTAATTATGAGTAAATTAATTAAGAAAATAGAATGGTTCTAGCTTATTATATTCCCACTCTTACTTTAACATTCCTTTGATTTTTTTAAAGCTATCTTTTATATTTTGTAAGGCATGCGAATTTTTGTCTTTGTGCAATTTTGCCAAAATTTTTTTACTTTGTGGGATATATATATATGTGTGTGTGTGTGTGTGTGTGTGTGTATTTTTTTTTAAGATTTTATTTGAGAGAGAGAGAGAGAGAGTGCGTGAGAGAGAGAGGGCAAGCAGGAGCCAGAGGGGAAGGGCAGAGGAGGAGGGAGACAAATAGACTCCCCACTGAGCGGGGAGCCTTACGTGGTCCTCCATCCCAGGACCCTGGGATCATGACCTGAGCCAAAGGCAGATGCTTGACTGACTGAGCCACTGGGTGCTCCTGTGGGCTTTATATTTTTGAAATACTTTTCAGTGTGGTGAAAGTGAATTTGATCATATGGGTTGAAGATTGAGAGATGAAATAGTCTTAAATTGAATTATTTTTACTTACCCTCTAATGATTAGGAATCATCCTGTACTCAAAAAGAAATGGGGGTGGGTGTTGGTACAGACAGGGTTTTCTTCCCTTCTCTTCCCCTTCATTTCCTACCTGTTCCTTTTTTTTTTGTCATTTACATCTCTCTCTCTAAAAAAATGGAATGTGAAAGATTCTTATTTTGGTTCTGGTTATTTGAAGTCTTGTAAGTTGTTGAAAGGCTAGAAAGTTAATACAAGCTTTTTAATAATGAAGCTGAACTATGGTAATGTCTATTTGCTAATTACTTTAAGTAATCATCTTTTAATAGCTTCTCATTTGGGTTCACTATTACAGGTTTTTTCTTCTTTTTTTTTTAATGAGATACTTGCCAAGTAATCATTTTCCTTGTGAGTTGTATCTCTTCTTTGGACTTAGAGGCACTTTCTGATTGTCAGTCCCAGTAGTCCCATGATGATTTCCTTCTCTTGAGGAGTAGACACGTGATTTTCATGTTTCTTTGTGCCTTTTCCTTTCATTTTGGAAAATCTGGTTATAAGGCATTAGCAATTTTGCAATTGTGAGGAGGGAAGGAGGTTTCTTTTTTGTTGTTGCTGTTGTTGTTTGGAGATTTCTAATTAATGCTGAATCCTCTTGACTAGATTTGATCATGTATTTAGATATACTAGAGAATTTTTTTGTAGAAATATTGAAAAATAATTAGATGGCTCACATTTCAAATTATTTCTAAAACAAAATGTAGGCCTATTTTCAGTTGATGTTTGTGTTTATTTTAAAGTCTTAAATCTTAAGATTCTAAGACAAAGCACTGACCATAAAACTTTTACTACATTGAAAAAAGACTTCTGATTATTTTAAAAAGAAATTAGTTTTAAAAACTTTATTTTAGCATTGAAATATAGAATAAGAGTCCGTTTTTCTTATTCCCATTACTTGTCTTGTTACTGTATTGGATATTGAGGAATCTTGAACTGTTCAACTTCCTGAGTGGGTTTGTAACACTACATTGGTGTATTCACATCCTAAATATATCTAATGTAGTTAAGGAAGAACAGTCCTGCATTCCTAGAATAAGTCCAATGAAGTCATAGATGGTAACACCTTTTTATTAGTGTTAACTTTTCTTTTTCTTTTTTTAAATGTGTTTAAATGAGATTAACGTCTAATTTTTGTTTCTGTTTTGGTCAGTTTTATTTTTGCATTTGATTTCTGTTTTCTTACTCTTTTTTAAATTTTCCTTTAGATTAAGCAGGTAGAAGTCCCCTCTCTCCCTCCCTGCCTTTAAAAGATTTTATTTCTTTATTTGAGAGAGAGAGCACAAGCAGGGGGAGCGGCTGGAAGAGGGAGAGGGAGAAGCAAGCTCCCTAGAGCAGGGAGCCCGATGGGGGCTTGATCCCAGGAGGATGCTGGGATCATGACGTGAGCAGAAGGCAGACACTTAACCGACTGAACCGCCCAGGCGCCCCTCTCCTTCCCTTTTTTTTTTTTTAAGAAAACTCTACACCCAACATGGGGCTCCAACTCACATCCCCGAGATCCAGAGTTGCACGCTGTACCAACTAAGCCAGCCAGGCATCCCTATTTCATTTATTTTATTTTATTTTTATTTTTTTTTTTTAGATTTTATTTATTTATTTATTTGACAGAGAGAGAGAGAGCCAGTGAGAGAGGGAACACAAGCAGGGGGAGTGGGAGAGAAAAGAAGCAGGCCTCCTGCGGAGGAGCCTGATGCAGGGCTCCATCCCAGAACGCCGGATCATGCCCTGAGCCAAAGGCAGACGCTTAATGACTGAGCCACCCAGATGCCCCATCTATTTCATTTATTTTTGAAGCAAAAATTACTAACGTAGATATTCGTGAAGTTTTCTCCAGTTATGCTAACAGTTTTCAAATTTTGGTATACTTGTTTTAAAAAGTATTTTATTGTGCTCTGTCATTTGGGAAGCAAGTGTGCCTGGCTACTAATGGCAGAGGTGGAGTCTCTTTACTGGAAGGAGGATACAGAGGGGACTGGTCCTATAAAGGCAATAACCACAACTTTTCCATAGCCCTGTAAGTGCATTATTGTTTTTTGCCTTCTTTCATGAATTGTATTAGTGAGTATTAAATCTTTAAAAAATATTACCATAATTATTTTTCTGCCTTTTTAGCATTTGAATATTAACTATCTCAGCTTACCTATTTTAACTACTTTTTCTATTTCTTGCCATTATTAACAAATAAAATGAATATCATCTTAGGATAAAAATTATGAATACTTTGGGTATATTCTTCTCTCCATCTTCTCTTTGATAGTCTTTTGTGGTTTGAAATAATTGGACTTTTAAATTTTGATGTTATAGAACATTTAAATTAAATTTCTGTTTGATTAATGTTTCACCAGTGGGTGCTTGTTAGTGCATTTTAAAACATTAGAATAATAGAGATTAGGGTTAGGATTTTGTTTGAGGTAGTTGATGGGAAATGACTGTTTTTTGACTGAACTAAGCTGTGATTTTCAAGGTAGCAGCAGAAACATCTCAGGATAGGAAAGTCTCTCGTATTTTCTTTGGGGGGGTCAAATTGCATTATTTTCACATGCCCAAAACAGTGCAGTATATCACAGTTTTCTCTGAAATTAAAACAAGTGAACTTTTAAAAATATGGAATGCAAAGGAGTACTTGTTTTATATATATATATATACACATATATATATATACACACACACACACTTGTTTTATACTTGTTTATACACACACATATATACAATATACATATATATTATAGATATACACATACATACATATACAGTGTATATGGGTTTTGATGAACTGATTTAACACAAAGTATCAGACTGTTTCACATGTTGCCCAAATGATCATGTTTTGGATTGCTTCCTGAAAAAAATAAGACTTGAAGCTGTTTGTGTAAGGCATATGTTGTATAATAAACAGGAATGTACTTTTATTCACATTTGATGTAGTGAGTAATTTTTTTGTATTCACAAACTTCATACTTAACAGAAGCAAACAGAATTGAAAACTATTTCAGAGCAATACTTATTTATGAATTCTCTTTGCAAATTGTGATCAACTTGAGCCCTCAAATTAATATCTATTCATGGTACAAACTTTATGAAAAATAGTAATGGGGGAATTTCCTCAACATGATAAGAATATCTACAGAAACTTATACATAACATTAAACTGAATAATGAAAGATTGAATTACTTTCCCACTAGGATTGGGAAGAAGGCAAGGATGTCTGCTTTTACCATTCCTATTCAGTGTAATGTTGAAGTAGGTCTAGCCAGTGCAGTAAGCAAGAAAAAGAAATAAAAGGCATGCAGTTGAGAAAAAAAGAAACAACTGTCCCTATTTGCAGATGAAATTCCAGGAAATCTGCAATCATGCCACCAAAAAAAACCCCAGCCAGTCTAGAACTAATAAGTGAGTTTAGCAAGGTCACAGGATTACAAGATAAACATACAAAAATATTAGTATTTCTGTGTATTAATGATGAACCTGTGGACAACAAAATTGAAAATATAATATCATTTATAATTACTCAAAAAATACCTGTAAGATTCGTAAATCTTACAAAACATGTGCAGGTCTCATATGCTGAAAATTCATATACCTTTTTAGCCATTGGTAGTGGAGTCATTGAACAACCGTAGTCAAAAAAATATACCTTGACCTGAGTCTCACAGCTTCTACAAAATTAGACTCAAAATAAATCACAGGCTTTCAATGTAAAAACTATAAAACTATAAAATGTTTGCCAAAAAAATTATATATATATATGTACATACATACATATATATATGAAAATCTTCATGATCTAGGATTAAGACTTTTTAGACTATAAAACTAAAAAACCTTTGCCAAAAAAGTTTTATATGCATATAAATATATACATGGCAGTCTTCGTGATCTAGGACTGAGTTAAGACTTTTTTTTTTTTTTTAAAGATTTTATTTATTTATTTGACAGAGAGACAGCCAGCAAGAGAGGGAACACAAGCAGGGGGAGTGGGAGAGGAAGAAGCAGGCTCCCAGCAGAGAGGCCTGATGTGGGGCTCGATCCCAGAACTCCGGGATCACGCCCTGAGCCAAAGGCAGACGCTTAAAGACTGCGCCACCCAGGCGCCCCTGAGTTAAGACTTCTTAGACCTAAAACAGAAAGAGGAAAAGTTGATAAATTGATTATCAAAATTAAAAACTTGTGCTCTGCAAAAACACCCTTTGAGAAGATGAAAAGAAAAGCTAAAGAGGGAGAAAGTATTTGTAAACCCTATATCTGATGAAGAGCTAGTATCTGCAATATGTAAAGATTTCTCAAAGCTCAGTAGTAAAAACCTAAATACTCCAGTTAGAAAATGACCAAAAGACACTAAGAGACAAGTACATAAGGCAAATACGCATACTAAAAGATGTTCAGTATTATCGGCCCATTAGGGAAATGCAAATTAAACATCATCAGTTATTACTATGTACCTGTTTAGGTGGCTGAAATAAAAAAAACAGTGGCAACATCAAATGCTGGAGAAGGCATGGAGAAACTGGATCATTTATGTGTTGCTAGTGGGATTGTAAAATGGTACAGCTGCTGTAGAAAACAGGGACAATTTCTTAAAAAAATCTAAGCATGCAACTACCATGCAACCCAGCAACTACATTCCTGGGCATTTATCCTTTATGAAAATGTATATTGACACAGAAACCTGTATACCAGTGTTTGTAGCAGCTTTATTAATAAAAGCCCCAAATTGGAAACAACCCAGATGTCCTTCAATGTGTGAAAGATTAAAACTATAATATATCCATACAATGTAATACCTACTGGTTAGTAAAAAGGACGCATAACAGCCTGGATGAATCGCCAGAGAATTATACTGAGTGAAAAAGTGAATCCCTAAAGTTATATACTGTATGATTCCTTTTATACAACATTCTTGAAATGACTTAATTATAGGCATTGAGAACAGATTAGTGGTTGCCAGGAATTTACGTGGGGAGGAGGTGAGGAAAGTTCATATGATTCTTACAAGGGGAACATGAGGGATCTTTGTAATGATGGAAATGTTCTCTATTCTGCAAGTTATAAGACATTATCATGTAGCAGTATCAATATCCTGGTTGTGATACTGTGCTGTAGTTTTGCAAGCAGTTAGCATTGGGGGGCACTGGATAAAGGGTTCAGGAGAAATTTTGGTATTGTTTCTTACACCTGCATGTGAATATACAATTATTTCAAAATAAAATGCTTAATTAAAAATTAATATAAGTGAATTATTTTTCCTTACCTAGTAAAAGGTATTCTGTTTTACTTAGCTTCTTGGCATCCGTATAGTTTGCTGGCTATATAAAATGTGAACTCCCATCAATAACTGTTTACATGACTGTTCCCATCCTTTTAGAGATGTTGAAAATTGAGGATCTTTGAACAACATATCCTTTAATCTGGCTGTAGATTTTTTTCCCCCCTTTACTTTCTTACTTAAAAACTTAGTTATTTTTAAGCTACTCAGAAAACATGGTTTTAAAAATCTGAAATTGGTCTTCTTGGTCCTATAATTTCTTCATGTTTAGAATTTCTTTTCAGGACTAACAGCTGTAATATGACAATGATTTTATAATTTGTTTATTATGTTACATAAAATGTAATACTGGTGAAGCAATTACTGTAGCCCTGAAAAAGCAGGAAAAAATCCAGTGAATGAGAAAAGTGACACTATTGTTGGCATTCTAAATTCTGCAGGGATTTACATTGTAGCTAAAATCAACCTGATCTTGCTGTGTTCAAGAGGCTTTTCATTGATTTCTCTTAAGAGTAAAAGCCTTTTTTAACTTAAAAAAGCAAAAAAAAAAAAAAGGCGGTACTCTCCAGGCCCTATGGATTATTAAGATCTTTTAGCAGGCACTTGCTCTTTCTCTGGGAAATTCGCTGTTAAAGTCAGAAGGAACTCTTAATAGTTTACATGGTGTTTGATTAAATGGAACAGTTGGATCAGTACAGATTCCAGATTTAATGGAGCAGATATTCACCTTTGTATGTCCCCTATGATTAGCATTTTTATGTTTTCTATATTTTAGAAATAAAATTTTAGCATATACTGTTTTGCATTATAAAATAAAAGATGTTAGAGAAGACCTAATAAATTGAATTTTTTATGGAAAGACTTAAGAGCATATCTTTAAAATATGGCTTACAAATAAAACAATGATGTATCTAGCTTTGTGCGATAGTTAATAGTTCTGAGGAGATAAAACCGTGATACTGGAAGAAATGACAGTGGTAGCTAACATTGGAGCATTATTTGTGTTGTGCATTGGTCAAAGCACTTTTTTTGTATTAACTCATTTTATCATAATATTGCTTTGAGGTACAGACTGTACTATGGTTTCATCTTTATTGATGGGGAAACCGAGGCCTGGAGAAGTTAAGTAATCTCCCAAAGGGCACATAAGTGGTAGAGAAGGGCATCTGGCTCCAGGGTCTGTGGTTTTAACCAGTACTTTATGTTGACTTCCGCAGAGAAATAAGAGCACGTATAATAAAATGTGAAATGTGATTTCATAGGGAATAGGAAGCTGAAATCTATGGGCTGGAGTCATTAAGTCAGTTTGCCTGGAGAAAACAAAAAAAAAATTAGGACAAGTGTGGGTAGGAAGGTGATAGCAGTCTGAGAACACAGCATTGGATATTAATAAACACGCTGTATGTGGCAGTGCAGTAACATAGTTGTAAGCCGAAAGTTTGGGAAAGCAGTAGAAAAGACGTGGACTTGGAAACACATTTTTAGGCTGCTGTTGAAAAGAACAACAGATCTATCATAGATGCACTGAATGTGGACTCTTAGAACTAGAATCTACGATGAAGGTTATCACTGTGTCTTTGCTCTTTCAGCTGCCTGCCTTTACTGTAAGCTTTTGTGTTGTAGTTTTGCTACTGATAATCCAGAGGCAGGGTGGAATAGTGAGACAAAAGCAGTAAGCCAGTATCACCAAGCTTGGACTCTAGTACCGGCTTTTCTGTGTTCTTACTGTAATGAATGATCTTGTAGTGAGTTATTTAATCATTTGAGATTTGATTTCCTCAGCTTTATAATGGACTTGGTATCACATGCCTACCTCAGGATATCTGTGACATTTGAGTAAGATATTTTATGACTTCTACTGGATCCATGTAAGTTATTCCTGAAAAAATAATTTACTTTGCAGTGAAGTCACTAAACGGGAATGAAAATGCAGGTACAGAAAATGAAGCTTCCCTTTCTCCCATGGGGTGAGCAGGAAGACTTTGTTTCTTTCTTTCTTTCTTTCTTTAAACCTGGTATCTAATCTCTTCTGGTTTGGGGCTTTATGGCCTACTGCTTATTTTGGTTTAGCAGGTGTGATCTGGTCACAGGACACTCAGTCAAGTAGGGGAGAGAAGACATATTAAGATACGTTACTAAGAATAACATTATATACAAAGCGAGGTTTTGTGAAATAGTTATAACTATGCTATTATAATTCAGAAGAGAGATTATTACTGCTTGGGAGAAATAGGAATATTTTGTGGAGGAGGTAGTATTTGAAAATGATAACCTTTGAAAGAAGAGTATGATGAGATGCTGAGAGGAGGTTTTATTTCAGGCGAAGGGAATACAGTGAATAAAGGCATGGAGAAAGGCAAGTGTGTGACCAGCAAAATTGGTATTTTTGTAATAAGTGGGTAGGACCAGGAGTAATAGGTAATAGATCAAAGAGGATGGATGGGGCCAGATTACCAAGGGCCTTGAGTGGTATGCTAAGGAATTTGGGACTCTGCATGTTGTTAAATGTCATAATCAGCAATCCTGTTGATTTTTTATAAGGTATTACCTAAGAACAATTTTAGACTTGCAGAGATCTTTGAAACACCCTTGTAAGATTCGTGTTGTAAGATTGAGGAATGAACTTGTGTTACAGTGATCAGATTAATCTTGTTATATTCATATTCCAATTGGTTAGGTAGGTTTCTTGTATTTTTAAAAATAAGGAAGTTGTTGCCTTTATTAGTTCCTTTTGGTTATCCAATAATATTGCTTTCTACTGACTACTTCGTAGGAGAGTAAACATTTAATAGTTTTTCATAGTTTGATTAAATCGAATCCTAGTTTTCACCAGTTGTGAATTTTTACCAAATGAGGTACTTCAAGAATAAAGATCTTTATTGTTAAAATTTCTTGGTGTACTTTTTTTGGATAAAATTTTTGTGAGTTGGATGTCCTTGCTGGCTTTTCTTAAGCCTTTTATGATTCATTAACATTGGAGTCAGTTCTGTGATGATATTCCTAAATGTATTCTTTTGAAACTCAAACATTGTATCCTTGTGAGAAATCCTACCACCTTGCACAATACTACTTCTAACTGGCATGGGTCATAAATATTTGGTAGTGATTGTCAAATAAGCCTTATACAGTATTGAGACTTTAATAGGAATGACTTTTAGTTCTCTTGTAAAACTGAGAATGCCAATTCAAGTGATAAATAGTTAATGGTTTTTAGATATGTGATTTAAATCAAAATAATGGCTTTTATTGATTTTGTGTGTGTGTGTGAATATTTGACATCAGAAAAGTAGTTCAAACCTGCAGCTTAGATAGAGGTCTGTTATAATTGACATCTCCGGAAGCTGTTCACATTTCAAGTTGGATAAATGATTTATTGTTACTTTTACTGACATTTTGAATGTTTGCCACAGAATTTTTTCTTAAGCTCCATTTCTTTGAAGCCTAAAGTTTTATTATTCTTATTGCTTCCTGGAAAACCTCATTTCAGTGACAGATTTGATTCAGAGTGAGACATTGGCTAGTTGCCACTTAGCTGAAAACATCCCTCTCTTCTTGTTACACAAACTCCACATTTCCTGAAAGTATACAGTTTCCATTTATGCACTTTTAAAAACTCTATTTTCCATACCATCCATGTTCTATAACTGCTAATTTACTTCTGTTAATTTTCATTATTTAATATTGAAGTATAATCTCATCCACCACATTTACTGCAGATTGATTGTAATTATCCTAGAAGTTTAAGGTTTAGCTAAAGACTGTGGCAACCTTACCAGAGGGCATCTGACTTTCTGAACATTGAATAGCCTTCTTCAGTGTGTTCTCCGTAGCTAATGAAGAGTACATTTGCTGAAACCCCATGTTTGTTTAATCAGTTCTTCAGACTCAGAACTGAAGCAGTGGCACAGTGAGGTTAGACTGTAGGCGGTAATCCTTCTTAAATGAGGCTTAAGGGGAGTTGGCATGGTGGCTTGTAAACCATATTTGGAGTTTTGCTGGCTTCTGCTCAGTGTAATATTATAAACCTTGGAATTTTGTCTTAACCCAGTTATCTCAAAGACAGTTTTCTCCAATATTTGTCAAGGAAGCCATTATTTATTTATTTTTTTGGCTCATCATCTTTTTTTGGCACATGTGCACGTGCACACACACTTTTTTTTCTACACAAGGAGAATTTATAACTCACTTAGGAAAAGAATCTGATGTTGATTTTTTTTCCTTCCCTCTTCCTTACACTAAAAAGTAGTGCTGTTTAATTTCATTGAATCCTATGAATTTTTAAACAAATAAAGTAAACTTTCAGAAATTGTGAATGCACTAGAATATTTGTCTTATAGTTGAAAAGTGACATTTCACCTTAATGGGTGTTTTGGTTGTATTACAAAATTGACTTAAGGGTTTCAGTACCAAAGTACGTGTTTATTTATAAACACTAGGAATTGACTGTTCTGGAATTCATACTGTGGTGTTCAGAAATTAGGAATTTGGTATTTTAAATAAAATGTTCTTGATGATAACTTAGTCATTTTATTTGGTATGCTTTATAACGCTGTTTTATACATTAACTTCGTTTTACAGGTTGCTTAAAAAATTTGCGTTTTTATTTTAATATTATTTTTTAGAGCAGGCACGTGCGCGCGCGCACACACACACACACACACACACACACACACACACGAGTTGGGGACGGGAGGGGCAGAGGGAGAAGAGAGAGAATCTTAAGCAGGCTCCACAGCCTGGTGTGGAGCGTGATCTCATGACCCTGAGATCATGACCTGAGCTGAAATCAAGCATCCAAAGCTTAACCAACTGAGTCACCCAGGCACCGCCCAAAATTTGCATTTAAAATGTAGTCTACCAGTCTTACATTTAAGTAACATTGAACTGAAGAAATTGCTTATGTGTGGTTTCTTTTTTCCTTCTTTCCTTCCTTCCTCCCTTCCTTCCTTCCTTCCTTCCTTCCTTCCTTCCTTCCTTCCTTCCTTCCTTTTGGTTAAAGATTTAATTTGAGAGAGAGCACGTGTGTGCGCATGAGTGGGGGAGGGGCAGAGGGAGAGAGCGAGAAGCAGACTCCCCACTAAGCAAGCCCAATGTGGGACTCAATCCCAGGACCCCAGGATCATGACCTGACCTGAATTAACCGACTGAACCATCCAGGAGCCCCTGCTTATGGGTGGTTTCATTTAAAACTCTGTTATAATATTTATTTGCCTATAGCATGGTTTGTCTGAATCTCAGAATTTTTGGCACAGTTGTAATCTGCAGAACTTCTTTAACCGCTGTGAATTTATTTCCCCATATTTACACCCAATCAAGTAGTTGTTATACACTATTGTCAGTTGTAGTCTCCTGTTACTCTCACATCCTCCGATCTTTTTATTTAAAGATTTTTTTAAAAATTTATTTGAGGGGCGCTTGGGTGGCACAGCGGTTAAGCGTCTGCCTTCGGCCCAGGGCGTGATCCCGGAGTTCTGGGATCGAGCCCCACATCAGGCTCTTCCGCTAGGAGCCTTCTTCTTCCTCTCCCACTCTGCCTGCTTGTGTTCCCTCTCTCGCTGGCTGTCTCTATCTCTGTCGAATAAATAAATAAAATCTTTAAAAAAAAATTTATTTGAGAGAGAGAGTGCATAAGCAGAGGGAGAGGCACAGGGAGAGGGAGAAGCAGACTCCCTGCTGAGCTGGGAGCCGGACGTGGGCCTCGATTCCAGTACGTGGAGATCATGACCTGAGCTGAAGGCAGATGCTTAGCCATCTGAGCCACCCAGGTGCCCCTCAAATCCTCTAATCTTTTTAAGAGGTGGTTGTAATACATTTAAATCCGCTTTTCTCCCAACAAATTCTTGGTCACATTTTTTCAGATTTGTAAACTACAGGAAATACATGCAGTAATTCATTCATTTCTTCCTTTGAAGAACATTCACTGCCTGCCTGCTATGTGCCATGCAGTGTAGTTAGTAAAACACAATCTTTAACCTTAGGGAGGTTAAAATCTCAAGAGGGGAGATAAACATACATATCTTTCTGTAGAATTTGAAGTGCAGTATTTTAGGGTGATCAAAGTGCTCTGAAAATGCAGAAACTTTGGTGTAGGTTGGGAGGTGTGTGTGAAACTTTATAAAAGAGGCGGTCCTTGAATAATAACCCAGATTTCTGGGTGGGATGAGTAAACGTGACGTTAGTTGGAGTCCATTTGTTTCTGTATTACACATTGGTTTATGAGAAGGTACCCATGTTTCTCTACTTCTCCCTTCTGCTTTTTAAGAAACTTGTTTTATATGTTGGGCATGTTACTGTAGAGAATGAGAAATGGACAGTGTCAGAGAGGATGGGTAGAATTTACTGGTGCACAGTGTTCTTCAGTAAGCTATAGGAAATAGGAAAAAGTACAGAAGTGAGGGTTTGGCTTTAGATAAGAGCAAGGACATGTCATGTAGAGTAATGGGAGAGAAGGCAGAGAGATAGTAGATGTGGAATGTGGAATTTCTCTTTCTGACTGTCATCGAAAAAGGAAGCAAGGTCGTCACTTGAGAGCTAAGATAGAGGAAGAGATGCCAGAGGTTTCTGGAGGGTATGGATGAAAAGGGTTAGTCTTCTAGGAGAGTGGGAAAGTGAAGGGCCCAGGGAAGTGTGTTTTAATTCTCTGCACAGTGCCAAGAGCCCACTTAAGTTGTGGTTTTGAGTTTAAAACTAAGACCAGTTTGTGTGGAGTTGGGTGTTTTGTAGTCACATGTAACTGCACAGGTTTAGACACTGATTATTAGGTGGGGAGCTGAAATTAACAAGGGTTTTGTAAGAGCACACAGGGAAATGAGGTGCAAGGGAGATGAAGGTTTGTGCACAGGAGTGACTGCAGTGAGCAGCCATGGAGATTAAACTGGAAGAAGGCGTGGGAATGAGGGATAGTGAAAGGTAGTGGGACTGGTGGGTTATGAACTGTGAGTTTCCCACTTCCCGGAAGTTCACAGGGTTATAGCAATTTGAAGTATGATTTTAGGTCCTAGCGTTAGTGGTGGGAGTATGTTTAAACATGCCTGCATCCCCCCCAAAAGTCTGTTTTGAGATTTTTTTAGTGTTCCCATTAAAAAAACCCATAATCTGTAGAAATGTAATCTTTTCCCCATTTCATTCTATCTCACAAACCTTAGTTTACTTAAAACTTTGATTGAAAGAAGCAGTTGTTTTACAGTGTAATTTGCGATGACATGAGAGTGTTTTGTATTCCTATTGTCTAAGTTGCCAGTGTCAGTTTCCAGTTGGATGATGTGCAAAGGAAATTTTGGTTTAACTGATATAATGCATATTCTTAAACAGAAGACCAAATGCTTGAATGAGAAATTGTTTTTAAAGTTAGATTGTAACTTTTTTTTTAAAAAAGGAAGAGTGTTCATAAATGATGTATTCAAATAAGATTTCAAGATGAATATTTCTATTTAAGAAAGAACTAGGGGCTCCTGGCTGGCCGAGTCGGTAGAACATGTGACTCTTCATCTCGGGGTTTGTAAATTCAGGCCCAATGTTGGGTGTAGAGATTACTGAAAAATAAAGTCTTCATTAAAAAAATAAAAAGAAAACTCCGGGTTCTTTAGAAATTTCTTCCACGTATAAATAGTATAATTATATAGTAAGGTGGAACTATTACAGCTTTGATTAGCCCTTTAGATTTGATTAGTACTTTAGATATCTTGAAATATGTATTACTTTAAATAAAATTCTGTTGCATCCACTTAATTAAGATTCTACTTTTTATTGCACACAAATTGATGTAATAGCGAGCCTTGAGAGTTGGTGGACCTGTATCCTGTAATAGTTTGTAGGAGGTAGGCTCTAGTTTGTCCTCTGGGGACTTGCTTTCGATGGGAGCATGGATAATTCATCTATGCCAGGTTTCTCCATTTTTGCATTGTTGACATTTTAGGCTGGTAATCTTTTGTTTGGGGGCCTTTCCTGTGCACTGTAGAAGTTTAGCAGCATCCTTGTCCTTGATCCACTAGATGCCAGTAGTACACTCAGTGCGTCTCCTTCAGCCTTGACTATCAAAAATGTCTCTGGAATTTGCCAGCTGTCCTTTAGAGGTAAAAGTTCCTCCAGGCTGAGTACCAGTGATTTATGATAATAGAAGAGAGACGAAGGTTCTGGAATTTGGGTAGATGTGGAATTGGGAGTGTGTGGAAAATATTTTTAGTTACTTAGTGAAACTGAAAGTGAGGTCCTGAGATAAAAAGGAAGCAGCAGGCAGGTGAATATTTCTTAAGCTTTGCCTTTGCTCTATGATAGTTGACTCTGAAAGCACTGGCATTTTAGAAATTTATATTGGTTGTTCAAGAGACGGTTCCTGGCCCAGCAGCACTTCAGTGTGACATGGTCAGCTCTAATCTTTATATACTTATTCAACAAATAACATCTTTCTCTTCATAGTCCATGGTCTTATTAAAAAAAGTTCATTCTTTTTTTTTTTTTTTTAAGATTTTTTTAATTCATTTGACAGAGAGAGAGCACAAGCAGGCAGGGGGAGCTGCGGAGGGAGAGGGAGAAGCAGGCTCCCCTCTAAGCAGGAAGCCCGATGCAGGGCTCAGTCCCAGGACCACAGGGTCATGACCTAAGCCAAAGGCCAGATGCCCAATCGACTGAGCCACCCAGGTGCCTCAGGTTCATTCTTTTTGGTTTGACTTTGGGCACATCTAACCATTTGTTCTCTCCAGAAGATATTTTCATCCTTGCCATCTATTAAGCCTCACTTTCTTGGCTTTGTGTGTTCTTCTCTTACTTGAGCTCCATTGCACAGATAGCCAATAATAGTAATAGTCTTCTGCTGTAAATGGCACCAGATGGGGTAGTGTGGCCAGGCCACAGAAACTGGGGTGAAATCCTTCGATTGCTCCTGTTTTCAGCTAACTACAACAATGTGGAATGGAAAAAGTCACAAAGTTAAGTTTCTTGAATTATAGAGATGCTCAAATAAAGGACATTGACAGTTAAGAGATGTGACAAGCATCTTACTTGTGTTTTCTGATATGTCACTGGGATCCCAGGCAATTACTTAAACTTCTAATAGATATGACCATAGACTCAGGTTCAGCTGGGTAAACAGCTGCTCATTCTCTAATGAGGGACTATCCCATGGAGAATGGCCATATCCATCTATGGTTATACTTCAGGATTTTGTTTCAGTCTCTTTGGTTTTGTCTTCCTTTCCTTCCACTCTCATGGTATGTGAATTTCCCTATTACCTGCCACCACTCTTGACCTTGAGAAACCTTCCCAGTTATCCTTAACCCTTATACATAACATTATTTTTAGTCTTTGGCCTCAATTCCTCTGATTTTAAATATAGGCAGAAACAGGTTTATATTAAAATTTTGTATTTTAATATGAGTTAGGAAAAAAAAGGAGATAATTTGTAGTACTTCTTGACATCAGAATACTCTTTTAAAAAATTGTGTACATATAGGTAAATTGGAGATTTTTAAGTCTTTTGTTGGAAAAAATTCTAAAACAGATTTGACTGGATTTAAGCATAGCCATAGTTACTCATTACCTTTCCAGTTGTGTTCTGCATTAGTATGTCACCTTTACTGTTATTTTACACAAACAATATGTGTTTATATTTGCAAAATGTAGTTTCTGTGGAGGAAAAAAGAATATGCTTTTCAAAATGGTTGGTGCAGAACATTAATTCACTTCACAAAATGCATTCTGATACAGATTGATTTGCCAACAGAGAGCAACAGTATGGAATCTTTGGTAAGTTCTTTATATTCAGAGACCACTTAACAAAAATTCTGCATAAAAATTTTGGAATTCCTAGTATGTTCTGGGTATTACAAGGTTGATAAATACACTGTTCTTTGTCCAGAGGGTAGTAGGAAGAAAATAAAGAAGGACACTATGCAGTGTAAGTGGATTGGAAGGATAGTATAAATGTGTTTATTTTGTTTTTAAATTAAAGTGTTTATTTTGCTATTAATAAAGATATATTAATGTTCTTCTGTTTGGGTATTGGATACTTTTAACATGAGATGGGAAATTGATATTTTTCCTTTCAAATGACTGCTTAGCCTTGTATAGTTATGTAATTGAACTTAGCTCTAAATTTTACTTTAGTTTTCAGAATTATCTAATATATTGCTTTGTAGCTCAGCCTCCAAGAACAATTTGCTCTGCAAGTCTTTAGGACTGTAGTTCTTCCTAACTATGCAGAAATTGGAATCGTTTGTCAGATTGTATAAATTTAGGTTTCTGCAAATATTTTAATACAAAATAATCTGTTATCAAAAGTTTTGGTTGAGAACCAAAGAGTACTATAGCAATTAGCCATCGTAAACATAATGCAAATGTGTGGAACCAACTCTGAAAATTCTGTGACACCTATTAAGCATTCCATCTTGGGAATTCCAACAAAGGAATTACTTTTATAAAATTTAAGTTGGTGTTAGTAAATACTTTTCTGACACTGACTTTTTTCTAAATATGGTAATGAACTCTTTTAATGTATTTTTTTTATATGACAGATTTTTCTTCTTGTGTGCATTTAGTAACAGCATTAATTATGTAGGGAGATGGTCAGTAATGAAAGAGACCTGTTAAATATAGTAAGAATAGTGAGATTGTGTACCGTTGGTATAATAATACCAATATAGAAGGCAATTTTAAAATTATGCTAAAGTTCACGTGAGATGATGTAGATTTCAGGCAAAGTGTAGTATCTAAGTACTTATGCACAGAGGGAACAAGAATTAAATTGGGAAGACAGATGAGTGACTGTAAAAATGGGCGTAAATTATGTAAGAATTTGTCTTTACCCGAGAATTTATTTTTATCTCACACTGTCTGAGACTAGACGTTTAAGGTTTGAAAGATTTTGAGACCTGCTTTCTTTCCAAACGGTTTTCAGATTTTTGTGTACCTAGGCAAAACTAACCTCTGGTAACAAATCAGCATGGTAGATACACTTGTTGGGAGGTAATGCCTGGGAGAGGCCATGATGGGGGTGGGAGGTGAGGGTTCTGGAAAGTGGATTATGTTCTGAGTTTTGGGTGATGGTGGTGGTTTGGGTTGGGGGAGGGGGAGGTACTTGTTACACAGATGTGTTCACTTTGTGAAAATTAGTTGAGTTGTACCCTTACCATACTTGCACTTTTCTGTGTGTTTTCTGATACATAAATAAAAATTTACTTTATTAAGAAAAATGTGGTAGGAGCTCATGTAACTGACTTACTCCAAAACTTAAGGGTTTGAGGAATGATGAGGCAATGTAAGTTAGATGGGTTTTTCTTGCACTCTAGGCATTTAATTAAATTCAAGAAATTTGCCCTCTATATTCTCTGTTCTCAATCCCTTATACATACCGCAGCTTAGAACAACTGAGATAATTGATCCCCTCCCCTCCCCACCCATTCCTGCCTTTAGAGTCTTTTTTTTTTTTTTTTAATTTTACTTATTTGAGAGTGAGCAAGTGAGCTGAGAGAGAGCACGGGGGCGGGGAAGGGGTAGAGGGAGTGGGAGAAGAGGCTCTCCACTGAGCAGGGAGCCCAATGTGGGGGGAGGCTGGATACCAGGATCCCAGGATCATGACCTGAGCCAAGGGCAGCCGCTTAACCAACTTTAAGGTTGGTGTTAGTAAATACCCAGGTGTCCCCTGCCTTTAGAGTCTTAATATTCTTTTTTATTTTCTGGCAGAGGCAGTAGTATTTTCCTATGTGAAGATACTTCTGTATTTTCATATATACAAGTTTTACTTTTTATCTCATGCGATAGCCATCCATATTCACTTTGAAATCTCTAGAAGTTAAATTTGTTATCTGGTGTTGGCAACTGGTAACAACTGTTCCACAGAGACATCCCAGAGAGATAAACATACTAAACGAGACCTGGATTGGAGAAACTAGCTCAGTCCATGTGGTACCTGTCTGTTTGCAGCAAAATTGCAGAATCAAATACAGTTTGGCCTGTAGGTTGCTTTGAGTCAAACCTTTCTCTTTTTCTCTAGTGAAGAAATAACCCATTTACAGACTATGTAGTATCTAGTTAGCTGCAACTCTGGTTTCACATCTAGAAGAGGAGCAGCTTTAATTATTTAAATGAATTCAGTGTTTCTCTACTGATTCCTCTTCCCAGAGCTTGTCTTGGAGTTATTATTTACTTTTGGTCAATTATGGTAAATTTCTTTAATTTGTTCACCTTAACTAATCATAGAGAAGCCTTACATCTTAAATTATGTGGTGGCTTTTTCTAATTTGTATACTGTAGCTGCTACTTTCTCTGCTTCACCACTGGGAAACCTTTATTTCCTTAGGTTATTTATTGTATTTTCTATTTATACTGTGTAGTACTTCTGCCTGCAAATGTGGAGTTGTAGTATTCCCAAATTTCATATAATCATTTGCACTGGGCTATCCTGGCCTGGCCATTCTTCCTTTCTCACATACAACGTAGTGTGAGAATATTCACTCAATTGACTGCTTTTCCTTTTGATTCCTGTAATTAAGGCAAGTTAAATGATATCGAAGTATTTAATTTTATTAATTTGGTAAGATGGAAATGAAAATAGAATTGTTTGTATGAGTGATTATTTCATCTGTCAGTTGCTAGGCCAATATTTAGATTTACCAATTTCACATTTCTCTATTTTGATACCTAACAAAAGCATACTCTGTAAGGCAATCGAGAAAGGAAATGTAGTATGTTAAACATCCTAAATTTAATTTCCTTCTTTCCTTGCAAGCATGGTAAGGTAACACGCTGTGAAACAAATATATATTTTTCATTATAGCATATGTATTTATTATACCATATTTTAAAATACCTATGTTAATACCCTATATTCTATGTCAGAATAGGACTGTCATTTTTCTTTGCCTTTGTCTCTGGATCATGGTGATGTAGTTTCTTGATTTTGTAGTTTTCTCAGTTAGTAGTGGTTTTATTGATATATGTGGTAATTATATTTGAAGAATACCTACATTTGTGCTGTATCTGGCCATGTTGTATTTAGCTGTTAAAGTTTTAATTTAAGGCCTTACAGTCATTTTTTAAAAGATCTATTTATTTATTTATTTGGGGGGGCAGAGGGAGAGAGAATCTTAAGCAGACTCTGAGCTCAGTGTGGAGTCCAGCATGGGGCTTGATCTCATGACCCTGAGATCATGACCTGAGCTGAAACTAAGAGTTGGATGTTCAACTGACTGCACCACCCAGGCCTTACAATCATTTTTGAAAATATTAGAAGGAAGCTTTTGATTGAAAATAATTCACTGTTTAATCTGTACTTCTTTTTCCCATGGGCAATAGTTTTTTTAGGTTGAAGATCACTGGTTTGGCAAACTTTTTTTTGAGTGCTTCTAGTGTGCCTTATACCTACGTCTAAAGATGAACAAGACATATTTATTGATCTCACTTATATCACAATCTGTAATATATTCTCTGAAAGTATTAGCTCCTGGACTGATAGTGATAGCTTTTGTTTGCTATGGGAACTCAGAATAATACTTGGTTTTTGCTTTAAATGGGTTGGAAGGAAGCATAATGTTGTAATGTGGGAATGCTTACTCCTTGAAAGGCACTGTGGCTGGAAAGATGAAAATGAATGTATATTGAGAGCTTTACTCTGTGCCAGTTTATGAGGCATGCTTATATATGTTATCTTAGTTACTATTCTGTATAATGATGCTGTGACATGTGCAGTTTTCTGAGTTTACTGAGGTGCTGATAAATGGACATACTCATGGGCACGCAGATGCAAAGTGAAGGCTCAGGGTCACTCAGTTTAAGGTGCTGAAGCCAGGGCTCCAGGACTTTTTGACTCCACACTTTTTTTAGTATGCTTTGTTGCCTTGGGTAGATGCTTAGCATTCCAGATAAAATAACTAGTGAGGAGTAGAAAGAGGCCTAGATTTTATAAAATGCACTTTCATTTTCTGTGACCAGTTACAGAAGACAGGAGGCTTCTCATTTCTAGAGGGTGAAAACTGGAAGACATTGTTTCAGCTATATTTAATAGTCTAGGATGTATGGTGAAAAGGATCTCTTTGTCAGTGACATCATGAGCATTCTGGAATAATGCAAATAGCATTTTGCTGTGGCCTTTCTCAGTGAGAGTGAGGGGAGGAAATTACATATGACTGTCATCTGATAGAATTTTTCACATCTGGAAACATGTGATTCTTTTATTTTAAAAAGGAACACTTTGGTCCTTTTCTAGAGTTATTGACTAGAAGTGAGCAGTTACATAGAATTTTAACTTTACGAAAATTTAGGGGTATGTGTTAGGTAGGATTTATATATCCTAGTGGGTCTTGATTGAATTTTTTTGTGGCCCAAAAAGAAGGTCCATGGTTTCATGTCATGGGGCTCCGCCTGTGGTTTGGTCTTATTTAATACTTGTTGATTTAGAAACAACAACAGAAGTCTTAGGTAATGAAAAAGAAGTCATGTTTATAAAGACTGCTTAAAGCTGATTTTTTTTTCTTTTTAAGAAAGCTGAGAGGGACAGTCAATATTTATATGGTAGAGCCAAGTTTCTAAAAGATAACCTTTGGTCTGTGTATCTGATCAACAGTGTAAAATGTAATGGGAATGAATGTGAAGCCCTTCACTGAGGTTTTTAAAAAGCAGACTAGCAGGTGTAGATGAAGAAGATGGAGCTTGTCACAACTCAACGAGAAAGAGCTGAGTATTTGGTATGTGACTAAAAAAGTTGAGAGCTGGGCTGTCTTAATGGAAGTATTGTGTAGTTTACCAGTTTTACTGCTCTGTCTTTGATATGTCTGGGGTTATATGCTCATTTTAGAAAGCTTCGTGTTTTTTTTTTTTTTAAAGATTTTATTTATTTATTTGACAGAGATAGAGACAGCCAGCGACAGAGGGAACACAAGCAGGGGGAGTGGGAGAGGAAGAAGCAGGCTCATAGCGGAGGAGCCTGATGTGGGGCTCGATCCCATAACACCGGGATCACGCCCTGAGCCGAAGGCAGACGCTTAACCGCTGTGCCACCCAGGCGCCCCTAGAAAGCTTCGTTTTAAGAAGGACTTTGAATACTGGAGCCATGACAGAAAGGGTGGCTGGGATGGAGCTTAGTCTGGGGACCATGTCATATGGGGAGTGTATATAACAATTGGATATATTTCTCCTAGAAATGAGCAAAACACTGGGTTTTTGGAGTCCTGTAAAACAGTCTCCACTGTTGGGAGAAATTTATTTTCATTATTCTATAAGAAGTAGATGTAAGTTACAGGATAATAGATTTAACTTGTGAAGAATTATTAGGTCTTTATAAATCCATTGTCTCACTAGGTAGGGAGGCTCCTTATTTGCAACTTATAAGAAATCTCTGGGAGAGAAGCCATTTGGTTGTTTCAGGGAAGGCTTTCTAGTGGACATTTTGGATGCTTGCTCAACAAACCTCAGGCCATCAGTTTTCAGAGAATTGGTCTGCAGCCCACAGGGGCTCTGGTCACTTTGATTGGATTCACCAGACATTTTAGTCCTGTCACACTCTGAGGACTCATTTATTTATTTACTTAAGATTTATTTATTTGAGAGGGGCACATGCACAAGCAGTGGCGAGAGGCAGAGGGAGAGGGGGAGAGGCAGTCTCAAGTAGACTCCACGCTGAGCATGGAATGCCATGTGGGCTCAACTCACAACCCTGAAATCATGACCCTGAGATCACCAGCTGAGCTGAAACCAAGAGTCGGATGCTTAATGGACTGTGCTACCCAGGCGTCCCTTGAGGACTCATTCAGGCTAGCTTGTATCTTCTCATTGGCTTTCATTTCAGAGGGTGTTTTGTTTTTTCCTCCTCCTCTTCCTCTCCTCCCCTCCCCTGCCTTGTCTGTAACACCTGGTGGGTTTCCATTTTGGATTATGGTATTTAAACAAGTATTTTAGTATCTATGCTATATACGCCTGGCACTTGTCTTTCTGCCTCATACAACATGCATTGATGGACTTGTTTAAACAGAAGATTGTCTTTTCAAGGTTGTTGAAGAAGAAGATTCTTATTTTAGTTTGCATCTTGCCTTGAATCACCCCTAAGTTCCAGCTAAGATAATGGGAGTTTATAAAACAGGACCACTTCCAAAAAGTACCTTGCAGGATTAAGTAGTTGTGCATGTAGAATTGGTTGGATTCTGTAGGTTAATGGGTTGTCCACATTTAAAACAGGTTTAGTTTTCTCACCCTCTTTCTGATTGGAGGACTAGTTTCTCATCACAAAGATTTGTGCCATTCATTTGTGCACTGAGTCATAAAAATGTTTATGAAACACCAGGTGCTATTAGGTAGGAGTTGAATAAAGGGGTATGTTATTTCCGTTTAGTATTCTTATTTGCTCTCATGACTAATTTGATAAATCTTTGTAACATTTAGTATTTTATATTTAGGAATAATTCTCCATTTTGAACTTGAGGACCACAACACATATTGTTTTGTACTTCTGACAGGTAGAGAGCACAAGATTAGTCTGGCTTAAGAAGTGGTGGTGATAGACTTGGTACAAGTAATTTAGATGGTCTATGAAAAATTACATGTGGTGTATTTCTGTAAGCTGTTAAAATGATTATATAAGTTATGCTTTTTCTTTTTAAAAGCTAACATGTATTTTATCTTGACTATTTCAAATGTGGTGAAAATGTCTAAAAAATGTTAGTCCTTTGAATAAACATCATTAAATAAACTTGTTTGTCAATTCATATGGATTTTTATAAAATACAGTCCATCAATTCCAGGCATGGAAAGCAGTATTATAGCTATTAGCATGATCAATACATGTCAAAAGGAAATGCTAGCCACAAAGCAATAATGAACAAGGAAGTCAAGAAAATAAAAACTAGGTGAGGAAAGAACACACTGGAATATCTACGGGGCAGGAACACAGTCTTTAATAAGGTAGTCAAGTTTAAGTGGTTACCATTTGATATTTTATATTTGGCTCTCTCCACAGTAAATTGTGTCCTAATGGAATACACAGAAAGTGATGAATTGATCTCTTGACATCTCAAAGTGATCTCTACATAAAATAACTACTTAGAAGTGATGGCCTTTACTTAAAGGACAAGACTTTAAGAAGTGTAAATATTATGGGGAAAAATTAAACCTCCAAATCTCTAAGTTGGTATAACTCTAACAAGGGAAAATGAATGTTGTGCAATATCTGCTGGGCTGTTAATTGTGACATTTTTATAGTAAAGTATTACACCCTTAATAGGCTGGCATCTAATCTACTACTTCCTGATTTTTTTAAATCCGTTGTTTAATTTGCCTGTATTTGAAAGACCATTTTCATGTATAAAGAGCATCATATTAATCTTTTTTTTTTTTTTGCCAACAGTTTTATACCCTAGTATCTTTTTTTATTCCAACAGTAAATTAAAATATATTCTTTTCTGTAAGCCATTTGTTCTCTTCAGGGAGTTTCTTTACTATCTGAGTTTTGTTTTCAATCTGTTCTCCTACCATTTCTTTATCTTTATGAACTCATCTTTAATCTTTTGTCTCTTTTTAGCAGTGTGGTTTTTAAAGACTAAACTGTAGAATACCCTATTATTTTTGTGATGTAAATTCATGGGGTCGTGTAGTGTATGAAGAATTTTGTCTTCATTTTCAAAGTCAGAGTATGAAAAATTTGATCCCTGAAGAGTACTTTTCACGAATTTCCAATTCAGTGAAAATAAATTGTTTTGGGATTGCAACTGAAAATGTGGCAATAAATTTTCCTGCTGAAAGATGCATATTGATCTCTTTAAATCCCCCTTTCACTCATTCATTCAACAGATATTAATTGAGAGCTCAGTTTGTGCTGTCACTGTGCACAAGCACTGGGAAATACAGTGCTGAGTACAAACTTGGACTTACAGCCTTTGTATTAAGGCTGTGGGGGAGAGGGCAGATGTTAAAATCACCTAAGTAAATGAAAAAGAATTAGGTATAGCAATTGCGCACTGTACAGCTATATAGATAATATGGGGCTTAATAAAAGGAAATCTGAGTTATCCAAGGAAGTGTGGTGTTTGGACTGAGCTGTGACTATAAAGCACACTTGAAGGAGGTGAAGAGAGAAGTGATGGTATTATGCGAGAGAGAAGATAGCAGCTCTTGGTAGCAGGAGGCTTGGTATATTCCAGGTGTAAAGGAAGACCAATGTGGCGCTAGTGGAGAGAATGCCTGGGAGTGTGGTATCAGATGAAGCAGATAGGAATGTTGTCTAGGGGTAGATGAGACTTAGTCAAACTGCCGTAGCTTTTCAGGCATGATAAGGGCTTGGGTCTTTATCTCAAACAAGGAGACTGAATCCATGTTATATATATATTTTTAAGATTATTTATTCGAGAAAGAGAGCGAGCACATGGGAGCATGAGTTAAGGAGGGGCAGAGGGAGAGGGATAAGCAGAATCCCCACTAGGCAGGTAGCCTCATGCAGGGCTTGATTCCAGGATCCCAAGATCATGACCTGAGCCAAAGGCAGATGCTTAAATGACTAAGCCACCGAGACACCCCTCCATGTTACATATTTTAAGCAGGAATAGGTTTTGGGTGGCTGGAGGTTGAGATGGGAACCATCTGGTCCTGCCAGGCTTCAGTGTGCAAGGTGCGCAGAAGTGGATGTGGCCAAAAGTGGGCACGGGCATTCTGGTCATGAAGCTCTCGTAGGAGTCCACAGAAATAATGGTGTCCTCGTTATTGCTTTAAGCTCTTTCTCAGTCTTGCTCAGACATATCCTCAGAAGGGCCTTCTCTCCTTTCTTGAGGACACATTCTAGCGTGTTTTCACTTCGGGAGTCTGGATGTCATTTATTCCTAGAGTTTTCACACAGCACCAGTGCGGAAGACTGCCGTGTTTCTTTGGATGATTAACATAGACCTCATAATCCAAAAACAGGTAGTGAAGGCTAGTATTTTAAAGCATGTATCGTAATGTGCTTTTAGAAGACTGATTCAAAAAAATGTAATTATGTGAATATCAGCTGATCCTTAATTGGTTTATGCTCCAGCTATACTTTTTGCTAGTCATTACTTTGGCAGTGAAAACTTCCGACATGAACAAATGACTAAAAAGTAAAATGTAACTTGAAATATTTATTAGTGTAGAGTAGTCTTTGAATTGTATATTAGCTGTAGCCTACATTTAAGTCCTTTCAAATTAATTCTTTACCTGGGCTATAAATTTTGCTTCTTGGTATTTCTTTGTAACTAGCAGCACTCTTAGAAATGTAAATTATAGTGGGCAACATGAGATTGGTTAGCAGTTATTTATCACCAACCCATGGTTCTATGTATGATTGTCAGTGTATGTATACTGAAGCTGTAGCAGAAAACTAGTGCCCTCTTCTTTGGCAAATGTGACTAAGAGTGGGAAATAATGCCCGAAGCCTTGAGCTGAATAGCCATCTGTTTAAAGCGCTGTTTTTAAATGTAGTGACTCATGTCACATCAGTCAGAAGAGGTTCCTACAGCTGCAGCAGCCTCTGTTTCGGTTAAATAAATAAACAAAAAGCGTTTCTCTTTCATATTTTTTGCTCTATTCCTGAATCACCTTTTTGTTGTTGGCCTTTTTTCTTTTGGATTTTGGTTGAGGTAAATGAATTATTTATGGACAGGTAGGGTCAGCTCATGAGTGAATGATCTGAGATTATTAAACACATTTTTATGCCAATCTCCGAAGTAATACATTTAAGACTGTGAGAGAAAACTATTTAATTTTTTTTTCTGATGCGCTGTTTATGTGTCTTGGCACATAGTACCTGTGCGAAAAGAATAACATGGATACGATGAAAGATTGTGCTTGAGGAGCAGCAGATTGGTACCTGGGGGGTAAGCAAGCCCAAACCATTTTGAACCCAGTTATAGCTCATGAACCTGTAAGTGGCCTTATTTGTTTTCAAATAATGAAAAATTTTTTGATAAATATCACATAGGTCAGCTCTTACCATTGCAACTTAAAGTGTCTTCTTTTTTCTCCCAAGAAGATATTCAGTTTTAATTTTTTTGTCATCTAATGCCTTCAGTGAATGGGGGAAAAAAACCACCACCACCACATTATTTTATTCTTTTGATAGTATAGCATTGAAAATATATATTGTTACTATGAATTTGAATTTTCTACTGTAGTGTAAAGGCTTGGCAATTTGAAGATATTACTGGAATGTCAGTTTTTATTAGGGAATGGTCTGTTTCATAAAAATTTTTAAAATCAGTTTGAGTTCAATTCTAAGGAAATACTACGCGTTGAATAGGTGTGTAGTTTTCTAGTTAGAAGAGCTTTACTATGAATTTTTATAAAAACACTTTCATGTACATTTTAAAATTCACCTTAAGAACAAGGCAGTTATCCGTGAATTTTTATTACATAAAAAGAGGAATTTATGTCTTGGACTAGATTTTTTTTTAATTAGTAAAGATGATATTATAGTTCATTGATTGTAAATACCTGCTTTGGGTGATTTCTGTTCCTAAACCTTTGTGGGTTTTGTTTGTTTTGAGTTTTTTGGCAAGTATATTAGGCAGTTTTATTTATATTCTGTTACTGTGAGAATCTGAAATGTTAATGTTTTGCATCAAAAAGGTCTTGATTTCGTAAAACTTCTAATGGTCAGTTGAATTTGAATTTTCAACTAAAATGTTAAGGTGTAATAAAAGAAAAATAGATAAAAATCATTTGACTCAAAACTATAATTTTTAAGGAATTATATATAAAAATTGATGGCCATGATAACAAATTGATCAAACTATATTGTTTCCTTAATAGGGTTATTTGGAGATCCATGAGATTTTATTGGTTCTGGAGAAAATCTCGTAGTTGGTATATATAGTACTGATTCAGATCTTCTCAAAACATTGATTAAATAATTGCTGGGTCAGGTTGAGACATGTGACAACACTGAAAATTCAGAAATAGTTTTGGACCTGAAGGATTGAGCATAAAGTGGCCCTTACCTTCAATAGAAAATGCATGGATAAAGTTTATATAAATAACTGTGCAGCCTTACCCATCCTCAACCCTGTTGTGTTAATTCACACCCACGGGATTATGTCCATTTAGCATTCACTCCTGAAAGGATATTATTTCTTCTCATATGGGATACTCACATTAACATATCTGTCATCAGTTTCAATCAAGAACAGTAGATTAAGGATGAGTAGGTTAGAGGGGGTGGTGAGTAAGGGGGAGAGTTTGTTGGGGAGAGTGGTTAGAAAGTGAGCGAATTTACTTGGGTTAGAATAATATTTAATATTCAGGCCATATGTATATTTGTTTTGTTAGTGTAGATGTAATTTTTTCTGGGAAGCCTTCCTGATAACCACCAGTTTGAGTAAGCTGCCTGTCCTGTGTTTCTTGGTAGCACCCATTGCTACTCCCACAGTAGCTTTTGCTTGCTTGTATTGTAATTGGTTGTATCTGTCTCCCCTGTAGCTTGTAGGCTCTTTTTAAGGGAGGCACTGTGTCTTAACTCACCATTAATCATCAGAATCTAGCACCTAGTAGATATTCATTCAGTAAACATTTATTGAATATAATTGCTTCATCTAGTTTCTAGATTGATAAATACCTAGATTGATATTTTTCGGAGCAACAATGTGCATGTTTGTGTTAATGTAATCACAGTACAGAGAATTTGGGGTCTAATACTTGAGGGGCCAGAACATGCTTGAGGGATGATAGGTGTTTTCAGACTTGCAGATTTTCACATCACACTTTCTGAGGCTTTGGTGCTGCCCAGAACTGCTTCAGGCATTGCTACTGGAGGGAGTCAGTGCAGTCTGCTTTTCACTCATTTCTACTGGGGGCTTGATTGTAGCTAGGTTACTGCTTTAAAAGTTTGCAAACTAAGGATTAGTTCAGTTTCCTCCTACAGATGAGACCCAAGGCCCAGAAGGGCTCAGTGACCTACCCTGTTTCTCCGTACACCCTGGCCGTGCTTCTGGAGCGACTGTTGCAGTGTTGGCAAACCATTTAAAGAATGAGAGTTGGTCACTGTTGTTACACTTCATGGTTCATATAAATTGTTTCGTGTTTATTAGGTTTGTTTCATTCAGTAGCACTGAATTGTATGTTGAAAGAAAGCACAGCACTTGAAAAAAACCCTCTTGCTTAAAAATTAGCTGTTAATATTTTTTTTTCACTTTATGTTAATGAACACTTATTTGGGACTTTTATGTTCCTTTGTGGAAATTTTAAAATTCTTTTCCATTTCATTGTGATGAAATTTGACCTATGATATGTTGATGATTTGAATTGTAATGGAATTGTTGGAAAACTCAGCTATAAAAATGGTGTAAATTATTTCTTAGTTTATGTTATTTTTGTTAACTGTGCAAGTAGTGAAGTAATGTTTATGGAGAAGAAATCACAGAGTCTGTATAACTGATTCCATATGGCCACAAGCACGTAGTGAGTCCTTAAGTGGGACAAAGAGATGAAATTTTAATGAAACGTATAGTAATTGTCAGGACCACATTAGCTCTTTATTATTTCACACTAATGCTTTGAAATAAAGAATAGGATTTGGCACATTCATAATTCTTTCCTCTTGAGAATACGTTAGGGTAATGTTCAAGGTTTAATTTTAAAAATCGAGAGAAACTATTATTATGGAATTAAATATATAGATGCTGCACATACGATCTATAAATAACTTTATATATTTGTATGTATTCACAAACACAGTACAACCTTTCTAATTCTTTGCAGTTAAATATACCCATGTGTGTCCTTTTAATGTGATAGCTTTTTCACAGATGTCACCTTAGAAAACAAGATACCAATATTGGTGGTTTAGTGCTTTTTTTCTTTAAATCTCCAAAATTCAATTAAAATTTAAAGTACATAGGAGTGTGAACTGTAAATTAAGAAATGAATTACGGGACTTTGAGGAGTCTGATTATATATAAAACTAATAAGAGAGGAAGTTGTGTTGTGGTGTTATATAGACCTTAGTATGTTTAAAGTGGAGTTCAAATCCATCCTGCTGGTTTTCTGTCCACTTGGTTAAAATGTATTCTGGCATTCTCTGGGCAGACAGCCAATACTAAAATAAACACTTGGTTTTGGAATGGTTTTTGTAATGTCTACATACACTCTGAGATTGGGATCTTCATTTGTTGGACATAATCTCGGAGCCTCTACTTTGACCCTGTTGTATTCAGTGAGACAGAAAAGAGAATTCATTCATTTATTTCTTTTTTAAGAAGCTTCTAAATAAATATTACACTGTGGATTTTTAACTCTTAATGTTGATCTTCTTTTAAAACTTAGAACTCAGTAAAGAAAATCCTTTCCTAGGAAGTTATGGTGGTGGAGTTTTTGTTGTTGTTGAAGGAAGGTGGAATTTGAATGTGTGTTTTGGTTTCCCTAGAGGAATGGGATATTAACAACTATTGGTTGATGATTGACATGAACAATTTCTCCTTAAATTTCTGGGTTTGTTACAGACTGAAAAAACATTTACATCCAAATGAAGCAGTGACTAGTTAAGTGGTCTTGGAAATGTTACTTTAGCTTTTCGTGCTGCGGGGTCTGCATCTGTGAAATGGAGGTGTTAGCAGTTATTTACCTCATTGGGTTATAGGAATTATTAAATGACACAAGGTATTTAAAGTGACTGACATAGTAAATGTCCAGTATTTGTTAATCATTATTATCAACATTGTCAAAATGCCAGTCACATGAGCAGTAATTTTGGTTCCTTATCTCTTCCTCTTCTTACTCCATTTCATCTCTAATTTATGTTGGCCACTTTGTTGGTGTTAAATGTTCCTTTGTATTTGCAAATGCTAATCTTTTATGAACATACTGTCTCAGAGTGCCTCATGTATTCTTTTTGTTACTTTCAGATTCTCAGAGTTTATATCATGCATTTGTTTAACACCAAATCCAACTTAAATTTGCCTATTGATTCTGTACACATACACATAAAATTGTTGTTTATACTTTTGATGCTTTGATACTCATGTAATAAGGGATGGTGGATACTTGGAAACCTGGCCTGCGGTGTACAGCATCCTTTCCTTAACTTACCACCCTGATTTTGAATGAACATCACTTCTCTCCCCTCAGATGCATTGAACTTAATTTTGTACTCTTAAAGCTTTTTCTTAGGAATTGGAGATTTTGGCATTTATTCAAATTTACTGAAGTCTTTAATTCAGTATTCTTTCATTAGTTAATGTGGAGTAAAAAATGGCATCTTAATAGATGTGCTCATGTGTATAAAATATGCTTCAGTGAAGAGTCGTATTTATAACTTATTTTTGCAGGGGAATTCTCATCATATAGTTGGAGAGAGATTTAGTATCGCTGCAAAAATAAAATTAGAGTGGATGAATTTGAACCGTAACATTGCTAAAAGTAATAGAGACTTAAAGACTTTCACTTTTTTTTGAGAAATAAAATCATGACAGTTCATAACAGAATGAAGAAAAATTCTTAAAAGGTTTAGAAAAACCATTCTAGAGTGAATTATCTGTAGAAATATAGAAATAATTGATGTGCAGATATTTTTCCTCTATTGAGTTGAGTAAAAAAAATAAATGGAAGATAAATTTATATATATAATAATGGAAATGGTATTTTAATTTCTACTTACTACCTTACTATTTTAATCATAAAATATATATTATATAATCATGTTTATATGTCTTTGATCATTTTAAAATGAAAGAATACTGAGAACCAATATATTTGTTTTTGTGTTTTGAAGGATAAAATAATTCTGTCAGTAGAATCAGTAAAGAATATTTCATGTGTCAACATTTTCAAAGTTTGTTTTTTAAGTGGGCGTGAACCAGACACTTGTTTAAGACCTTGTGTGGCTAGTTGCTGTTCTAATAGTTAAATGCTCCCCAGTCCTGCCTATAGTACTGATAGGCTTGGAGCAAAAAGTCCTGTTCAGACTGTAAATATTTTCATGAGCAAATATGAAATGTACATATTATGGCTAAACTGTGGTATGTTTGCTGCATTTAGTCTCTTGGCCTTTCTTCATTAAATTTAATTGGTTTAAAGTAGATCGGGATTTCAGGCCTGAAAAAGTGTATTGTTTTCCTAAAAATATTGCTTTTAATAGTTGAGTTCTTATTTTTCTGTGGTTGGAATTAAACATCTATCTTTTAATAGACTTTAAAAGGTAAAAGGAGTATGTGTATTTTATGCTGTGTTGGTACTTTACACGCTATTGAATTACTAGTGTGTCTCTTAAGCATTATTGACACAAATTTTCCATTCTTAAGTGCACAAATACTTAAATTTTCCGAAACCCTCAGAGAATGAGTCATTCTAAACAGGTTTCTGGATAAGGTGAGTTTGAAAAATAAATATTTTGTATGAAGCTAATTCTGTTACAAAAGTAGGATTTTTCTTTCTCTTAAAAGTATACTGACCAGAATTAGCTTTCAACAGTTTTTTATTGGTTGGTGGGAAGATGACCCTGGCTTATCACTGTCTTGCTACTGATTGCCTTTGGCAGTACCAGAGTCATAGTGTCAGACTTTCAGCAGGTGTAGGGCTCCATATGAGAGAGGTCTTGCAGTCCCGTAATGAACAGCAGGGGCTTTGGGGACAGACTTGGATTCCAGTCCCATCTCTCCTGTATGTGGCTGTGTGATCTTTGTGAAACCACTAAATTTCATTTTTTTCATTTGCAGAGTGGGGAATTAGAGTCCTAATACTTCGTTGAATATGAGGATTACGTGAATTAACACGTGGAAATTACTTAGCACAGCACTTAGCTCATAGAAAACTCTTATACACTATTGTTTATGTTAACATCGCCACTGCTTCTTCTATGGCGACAAGAATAGAGCTCCAGGCAGCTATGACTCTTGTTCTTGTTGTTATGTCCGCTATTCGTTTGTTTTCCTTTTACTGACAGTGATATGTGTATATGTATTAGGGCTTTTTCTATTTTCCATTTTTAATGAAGGGGTTATTTGTTTCTTTTTATTCCAATGTTGTCAGCTTAGAGAATGGAAGAACTGTGAGCCATGAGCCATGATGTAAGTAAGCCTTCAGTGTGCTTATGGGCAAATACATTCCAAGCACAAAAGGAAGAATTAAGCTAAATGTACTCTTCGCATATTTAAGGTAGAAAATTTTTCCGTTTGTTTACAGAATTTCCTGCACTAAGGAGAATGAGTTAAAATAGAAGCAGATGTGTCTGGTCTGTTTCTTTCAAGAAGGGAGAAATGCTTCCTGTGTGAAGGTGCCATTGAAATATTGACCATCATTTCTTCTAGGAGACTGAATTTAACTTGCTTTAGGCCTTTAAAAGTGTGCACAGCTCTTACCTTTAATTCTTTATTGTAGGGATCACAGTGATTTTTGTTATTAATGACATATCCAGTTATTCCTGTTAAAGAAATTGATTGCTTCCGGTTCTCTTCTCTGTTACTTATTTGTGGTGGTGAGGTGGGGGTTATGGGGAAGATGGGGGACTGTGGTTGCCATCAGTCACGGAGTATGCTCTAGGCCTTCTCTTGCTGATGGAGATGGCACTTTAGCCACCTTCTCCTTTGTTTGTTCCATTTTGTGACTTATAGCTGCCATTGTAATTTCTTAGCAAATGCTGGACTAGAGAAAGGTGATTGATCTTTTTTTCCATGTACCCCCTCTCCTCCCACAGCAGTAAGTTCTGGGTGCAGTGAGAAAACAAGACTCTTTAGGCAATTCTACCNNCCAGCAGGAATATTAATAATAACTAATATATGTAATTATTATGTGATGTCATTGTCCTAATTATGTTACATACTAATTTAATCTTTGAACAAGTCTTTGAGCTTTGTATTATTGCCATTTTTTAACCAGAGAAGAACTAAGGTTTGACAGAGGTTTAGTAACTTATCTGTGTCCATATAGTGCATAGCCTCGCTTGGAGTAGAATTCAGCTCTTAACAGCCTCAAATTTTTAATTCAATTTAAAAAATTATTTTTAACTTCTATTATGAAAAATTAGAAATACTAGATAGAATATATTGAACACTCCACATACATTTCACCTATAATTATAATTACAGGTTAATAATGTGTTATCATGCTTGCTTCATCAGTTTTGCTCTTAAAGTTAAGCTTTAAAACAAGTCCTATAAAGTATGATGTTACTTATGTTAGTAGGCATCTTTTTTTTTTTTTTGTCAGTATGCATCTTTAAAAAATAAGGGCATTTTCTTATATAACTGCACTGTTTACACATTTTATTTAGTTATTCCTCTTAACTTGGTTTTTATTGAACAACCCTTCTCCCCTCTTTTTTTCCAACTATGGGTCTTTTCTTTTTCATTTTTTTTTTTTTAAAGATTTTATTTATTTATTTGACAGAGAGAGCACAAGAAGGCAGAGTGGCGGCAGAGGGAGAGGGAGAAGCAGGCTCCCTGCTCAGCCCCAGTGCAGGGCTTGATCCCAGGACCACCGGAGCTGAAGGCAAACATTTAACCAACTAAGCCACCCAGGCACCCCCACACCATTGGGTTTTTGAAAAGATTGGATCCTGTGACTCCCAGATTTTTAGCGATGATACCCTTCTGCTTTCTGAGGGACCCATGCAAGGGAAGTGGCGAGCAGAGGGCGAGCCAGTGGGAAGCCGCTGAGGTGTACCAAGTGCCCCAGACTGCGGCTTGCATTCTTTGAGTAGGAGACCTAGGCTGGAAGTTGAACAAACTACCTGCAGACAGAGTTTGACACTTCAGTCATCTATTTCCAAACAAACCAAAAACCCCACGCAAACTCACAAAATAGTGTTTTTCTCTTACCTTCCCCTTGTTAGTAAGATATGAACCATTGTTGCTATTAAAATTTGTTTAGATATGGACACAACAATATAATTATGCTAGAACATAATGACACTAAAAATAATTACAGACATTGCAAAAAGTACTTTTTATTCCCTTTTCATTCAGCAGGCATTTACTGAGTCTTTACTCTTTTCACAACTCTTCTGGGGCTTTGTAAGAACATTTTGTCCACAGCAAGTTTATAATTCAGTAGGGGAGAGAGCGTCTGTGAAATAAAATACATTACCATATAAGTTGGAGCATGCAGGCACTACAGGTCAGGGTAAGTGAAATGTGCCTGGGAGATGGTGAAGGGAGAGGGGCCACTGCCAATAGAATGCAGAGGGCAGTGGGAAGAGGCGGTAATTGAGGGAGCCAAAGAAGCCGAATTTGACACTTAGACACCTTTGGCGGAATGAAGAAAGCAAACAAGTGTAGAGCTGAGAAAGCACAGGGAATAGAAGTTGTGTGTTAGTGCATTCGAATGTCCTTAGATTTAGGAAATGTCTTTCTAAAAGGTCTGCCTTACATTTTGCTTCCCTGTCTCTTATGTTTTGGTACCTACCTACCGACTTTCACCCTTGGGCATGTTAACAATAGACATGCATTGGCTTGTAGGGTTCCCTGCCTGTAGCCACTACAGGCAGAGGGCATCATTTTACTTTCTGATATTATGGTTATGATAATTCTGATTTTCTAAAACTTGCTGTAGCTTTGTTTTTGCATTTAGGTCTTTTGTCATGTGGCCTCTTGTTGCTCAGGTTCAGCCATTTCATGGGATGTGTCACACTTGAACTTTCCTAAAGGCCGTATATAATGTAGTTTTTGCTATGTTTCACTCCAAAATCAGTATAACAAAGCAATTGCATGTATGTGTTTATTGTCAAGTCTCTGTCCTAACCCCTTGCTAATGGAGTCTCTTCATGATACCTTTTAAAATAATTTTCTTTTTCTTCAAAGGAGCAATTTAAAGATAGGATGTGAAGAAACATTTTCACTTAAGGCTTTTAACAGTTCTGACACCTCTATAGTAACTTAAGACATCTCTGATCTCTTAATGAGTTATATATGAAAATTGACTTCTTCATGAAGACCTTTTATACATATTTCTTTTGAATAACAATGTTATTACTAAGCAGTTTTTCTCCCCCAAGTGATTCTGGTTGCAGCAAGCCTAGTTAAGACGAAATTTAAATTATGGGCTCCGTTTGTTCTCTATGATGTTAATGTTGTTATTTTTAATAATTGGGTGATGTGATGGTCCTGTGGGGAGGGGGCATAGAGGGGTACAACGTTGAGTGATAATAGCAACTGACATGTTTGGGTCCCTACTCTGGGCCTAGTATAGTGCCAGATGCTACGTACGCTAGCTCTAATTCTTAGGATAACTAGTAGTGACACATTGTAGGTGGCATTTGCAAAAGAAGAAACTTCCATTGAGAGAATTAAGTGGACTGCCTAAGACTGTATACCAGAAAGCAGATCTGGGTTTAAGATCCAGACCTGTCTGATTCCAAAGCTTGTATTTTTCTATGATTCTCGAATTCCCATTATTTAATAAAGGAAGTTTTCAGTATCTTTACTGCTTTAGAGCCCTTCAGACGGATATAGAACAAGTCAGGAAATGGCAAATATGAGAGCAGTGTGCTTGAGTTCTGTGGGAAGTCAGAGAAATAATAGAGGATTCTGAGTGTCATTGTAGCTTGTGTGGGGAGCAGTCAGTGAACTTTAACTGGAGAATAGAGGTGTATTAAAGGAGTAGTGGCATATGAGACCAAGATAGACGCTTAGGCCTGGTCATGACAGGTTTGGAATGCCAGCCTGCCTTATTAAGGGTTTCTCACCTCACTCATTATATAAATTTGGTTTACTAAATGATGACAATATCTAGATGTTAATAAGAAGGGTAGAAGTGACTTTATCTTTGCCTTCTCGGGTTTCTTTCCAGGACTTTGTTGTAATAATTTGAGTATGTTGATAAGCTGGCTCTACTGTAAGTAAAGGTAGGATCTGGCCTTGGGCAGACACAAGAGGACTAGACACTTGGTGGCTTGTTGCATGTCGTGTGAAGTTAATGTCCGGTGACATAGCCTGCATGGTCAGCCAGAACAAGAGGTTTGGCTTAGGGCCATACTGGTATAGCAGCGATCTCAGTGTCGGCTCTTACTCCAATTAGGTCTTTGCAAAAATTTTTGCAGTTAGAGTCATTCTTTTGACAGCTGAATCTCTCTATGTGCCTTTATTAAATAGGCGTGTTTTTTGGTATGTGATTCAGTTCAAGAGAAATGAATCTGTCCATTTATGTCTCTCCTATAGTCCATCAATATTAAAAAATGTAACCATCAGAGGCCAAAATAAAAGAAATGTTGTATCTCTCTCCCCTTCCCGGCCCTTTCTCCTTTGAATGTTATCTTATCATTAATTTACCAAATAATTTTTATTGCCAACTAGTTCAGGCTCTTTGGGGTGCCTGTGAAAGGAACCTAACATTTCAACTCACCTCTAGCCAAACCATTCCCAATTCCTGTTTTCTCTTTGCCTTTATTCATGTTGCTGCTTCTGCTCTGGTCATCTCTGTTCTCTCATCTCTCCTTAATTTCCCTGTGTCCTTATTCTGATTATTACTTGTTCTTCAAGGTCTGATTAAATAGTGGGGGGGGGGATTTGGCATATTTAGATAAACTGTGAGAAACTTCTATTACAAAGTAACAGGTATCAGCCTTTAAGTTGCTTTCTTATTCAGTCAAGTTTAGTTGACTTTTTGGACATAGCCTTCTTTATGAAACTAGCTCTCTTTGTCAAATGAGAATTAAAAAGTGATTTACAGATAGAATCTCCGATGTGTCAAACATTTATTGACTATCTAAAACATGGGATCCTTTGTTAGAATTGTTGGGGGGTATGTTTAACAATAGGATGTGATTGCTGGACTCTAGGCAGCTTCTTCTGATAAGCCTTTAATCTATTGGGGTGTAAGACTTATTGTATAGAGCTAACTATTATGTATGACAAGATGTGGGAAATTCTGTAATTTAAATATAATCAAGAATGCCTTGACAAGTCAGGAAAGAGAATTTAATTCTACTTGGAAGGATGTGAGGGAAGTGTTGTGGAAAGCATGGCATAGTAGTAGGCAGAGGCAGGAGCAAGGTAGCCTATTCTGGGTACATGGTGCAGTGTATGAGCAAAGGTGCGAATATAGGGTACATTGAAAGTTTCTCAAATGGCGAGTTTTAGTGGGTAGGAACATTTAGATAGAAGGAAGTATAAACCAAACAAATAGGTGGTGCCGAAAAAGTACAGTTAATTCTAAGATCATTGGACTTTATTTTTAGGCAGTGAAAATTTTTTTTAAAAAGATTTTATTTATTTGAGAGAGTGTGTGCGCACCCACCTGCAGGAGCATGAGCGGGGGAGAGGAGTAGAAAGAGAGGGAGTGGAGAAAGAGGATTCCCCACTGAGCTGGAACTCTAAGGCTGGGCTTGTTCCCAGGACCCTGGGATCAATACCTGAGTTGAAGGCAGATGCTTAACCAACTAAGCCACCCAGGCGCCCCTAGGCAGTGAAAATTTTTAAACAAGAGAGTAACATGATCAGAGCTATCTATGTTTTAGCTAGATAACTTGGGGAGTGGTGAGAAGAATGGATCAGACGCAGCAGTGAGGATAAAATTTAATTTAGATGGGAAGCAAGATGAGTAAAGATTTGAAAGTATGAATATGGATTGGTGTCCGTGGATGGATGGATGGATGGATGGATGGATAAAGAAAACATGGTATCTGTTTCTGTATCTATGTCTCTGTATTTTCCTTTCTTTCTCTAGAAAGTACCTAAATTCTAGTACTTTTCCTTCCTTTTACTTTTCTTTCCCCAAGATAACAAAAGAAAAAGAAGCTGCTTTTATTTATTTTTAATGCAGGGTGGTTTTAGCTAGAAACGTAGAGCAGGGTTACTGGGCATACATAAACAAGCAAACAAGTTTTCAGTAGAGATTGTCAGCTAGACACATCACTTTTTTGATGATTTTATCTTTAGATGGTGACTTTATAAAACACTTTTTGCCATTGACATTAAAGTTTTTCAGACTTCATTCCCTCTTTTACTTGTACTGAGCCACCTGCAGGAGCTCTCATTTTGTAGGAGAGAAATATCATCCACATTTATGAAGTTTTCCAGCAGCAAATTATGTAAATAATTTTAATGTGAGATATTGCATAGTTCCATAAAAATGTATTTGGTATTTGTTCTTTTTTAAAAACAAAATATAATTGTAGAGAGGAGAATTGAAAGTTACTGGCACACTGAGAAATCCAGGAAAATTTTTCAATTCCCTTAATACTTTTTTCTTTCTCTCCTGAACTTTCATGTAACTAAATACATGAATGAATGTGTATATATGGATGAGTGGAAACAAATGTCTTTAAAATGGAATCATTCCTAGCAGCTTGGAAAAAGTCCTCTTTTAGCAGTTTAATAATTTCATGTTATCTAATACCAATAATAGTAATAGGGTAGTTTCTCAGATTAAGAAATAGGTTTTAGTGATAATTTGTATTTTATGACTACAAAATTAGCACATGCTCACTGTATAAAAAGGCTCAAACAGTACAAGAGTGACTATTGAAAAAAAAATGTGAGTCCCCATCATTCTACCTGCAAGGTAATAAAACTATAGTTTGGTATACTAAGGTGGGTTATTTTAAAGCCTAGAAAGAAGTTTTTGGCATTTATGTTTAGAATTTTATTCTTCTATTAAGGCTTAGATTTTGTATCTGTCTCGTGAGCCTTTTATCTTATTAGCCAAAAAAGATGGTAAAAGGACTATTTCATTATCATTTTTCATCCTTTAAGACTATCTAACAGGTTGTACCTGTTTTTCCAACTTGCAGGGGAAGATTGATTATATGCTTACCTTAACTTCAACTCCTCTCTACCACTCTGTCCCCCCACCCCCAACATTTTTTAAAATTTTGATTTTGTTACTGTCATTTTAGTGCCTTAGTGATAAGGGAGATCCTCCTGTATGGTAAGGGTGAAATTGTGTTACCGTGATTAGGGTATTTGTAATACCTTGCTATCAAGTTTTCTGTAGAAGAGTTTTCATTCAGCACAGTGCAAGACTGTCTTCTTCAGGTTGCCTTTCAGCCAAAAAGTGCTCTGTTGCCTGGAAGAATGTTTATCAGTATCAATATATTTCACCTCCCCTTTTACAGTGATTGTCTACAGCAAGGGTAGCAGTAGCAGTAAAGTAATTCTGTTCAATATTTTACTGCCACTGATGAAAATTACTTATAATGTGAAGAGTCTCATAGGATATAACTATCTGGTATTTCTCCAAGTTTCAAAGTCAGCATTATACTTAAGCCAGGAAGAAGACTTAGGTGATAGATCTAATATAATGTTACCAAATTAGATGAGTGTAGTGAAGTGAGGTCCTGTTTTTTAGTGTGTGAATGGTAAATGATAATCAGGGTTTCAGAAATACAGCTGTTCTTTACATTTGTAATAGGAAAAGCAAAAAAGCTGTTTTTGTTAAATTTTTGGCTGACTGCCTTTTACTTCATTTTTGTCAAAACCTAACTATGGTATGTACACTGCATTAACCACTCTTTTTCCGCAGTCCAAACTTTCTGAATAAGCACAGATTGCACTGTAAATATTTGTTGAGTATTAGTTAAATGGATATATGTCTTATCATCTCTAGGTATGGGCCCAGGGGTATAATTATGATTCTTATATCTCCAGTAATACCTTCTTGCACATAGTAGGCACACCATAAATATTTGAGAAATAGGCATCTTTGTTGTAACAGGTGAATCTTTGATACCTTTTGTCTATACCTAGACTACTGCTACTCTTCTTTACTTAGGGGCTATTTAGAGAATTTTATCAAAATTTAAAGTAATTTTTTGTTAGCAAAATTTTAAACCTTTCCTGTCACCAATAGGGAAGAATTCAATTTTTCTGTGTTGGTTTGTTTAGCTATTGCGGAGAACTTGGAATAGGCTGTTAAAACATGTTTCTGTTGTGTGGGGAATTTTAAAATTTTTTTCTCAACAGGATTAGACTAATTAGTAAAGTATTTGAAGCAGTTACTCAGAAATTACTATATGCCTTTTACTTTGAAAACCATGTAGCAGCAGGAGAGAACGTGGAATCTCTGGACTGGAACGGACCTTTAAACGTGAAGTAGGCCAAACAGTGAGCTGCCATCCCTGGGACTCAGCTCCATAAAAACATCCTAAGTTATTGTTCAGTCTGTGACAAGGAAATCGTACGTACACTTCCGTGTCCCTTTCTTCAGGGATACATAGTGATGTGCGTAGAGGTTAAATGTCAGGATTCATTGTTAAAGATTTCCATTTGCCATTTATATCTATCTTTGATTTGATCAGCATTGCCTTATCTAATGATACACCAGTAGATACAGAGGAACCAAACTTACTCCCATGCCCTCCAGAGAGCAATTTGTCTTTTACAAGTTTAGTTACCTTGTTTGGTATCAGACAAATAATAATTTCTTGATCTGATGGAGGTGATGTTGATAAGCCAATTTTATTTAAATGGCCATATGAAGATAATGGGATCATAATAGGAAGTTAGTGTACTGACAACAGAGTCATGTGCCCTGCAATGCTATTTTGTTAGACATGTAGACATGGAATTACCTTTGTAAGTAGTATGAGGTGAATTAAGTGGAACATCTATAAGGCAGAAACACCACAGTGAAACTGTGAAGTGCACCTTGAAGCAGTATTGCATAAATGTTGATGATTAGATAGCAAATAATTAAATCCGTTAGATGTATTAGTGTACTAAGAGTACTTATGTGCACCAACTATCACAGTCTTTCATGGAACATTTACTCTCTGCTAGAGATGCTGTTTTAGGTACCTTCAAATATTATCTCACTTAATCTTTAAAAACTTCTCCAAGAAGTAGTTGGAGCTATACAGAGTATACATTCATAGTGGCTATGAATTCATAATGGAAAGTACAGTAGATGAGCTATTAGTTATATTAGTCAAACATGGAGAATTGAGAATTTATATTTTGGTCCTCAGACCAAACTCATTGTCATAATCACTTAGAATTTCAGAAAAGGAATCTGAAATCATTCTTAGGATTAGACTGTTGGGAGCCAAGCTCTTTGGGACAGTGGAGGGCAGGAGAAGGGGAATTTTCAGGGACCAACTTTGCTTTGTCATCCTAGATGAAGATATGGCCTTGTTGATGCTGAGTTTGATTTAGGAATCAGGAAAGTTTATTGTCAAACATTCCTTTCAATGGAATCATGGTGTGAGTACTTCCAAATGGGAAGTTAAACCTTTGGGGCAGTGAAATAGCAGGAATCTCTCAGCTCAGTTGGGGACCCTTCCTTGTGTGAGGCACATGGAGCCCAAGGGGTGAAGGAAAAGCCACGCAAAGAAAAACTGTGTATGTGCCTATTCTGTGGCTCCTTATAGTCACCTGGCTTTTATTAAGTTCTATAGCACTGGATAAATAATTGGGAATTTGAAGGAAGTGTATGTGGGTGGTCTCACTTAGCCAATCCATAACTTGTTTTTATAAAGGTACAAATTGCTATGATTTTCTTTTTGCTTGCAAACAGGGTTTATATACTTACTTTATGTGGTTTAGGACTTGTAACTTTAATATATCCCATTTATGAACATGGACAAAACTCATCAGGGTCCAGCCCTCTCCAGAGACATGAAGAACAGAAGTATACATTATTGGTTACTCTTCTTGCCTTGCAATATATAGCAAGCATGGTGGTTATATATCTAGCTTAGACCAGAAAAATCAGTTAATGCACAATTTAATTGACACTTTTTAGAAGAAGGGGGTCCCAAGAAGAATAATGGAGGTGAGTCAACTCCCAAGAAGAAGTATAGATTAAGGTAATATCAGCTGTTATGGACAACCTGGGAGCCTAACTGATGTGTTTAACTTTGTTCCTATAGGAGAACAAAGTTTTAAATTTCAAGTCAGTGATTTACAAATCAAATTTTGGAACACAAACCCATTTGTAATTGAGATCTTTCTAAGCCAGCTTTCAGGAAGTAAAGGCATGCCTGAATTTCCATGGTTTTGGTGATCATTGTTTCTTTTTAGCTAATTTGTGATCAAGAGATAATTTTGTGTTTTATTTCATTTGTTATGTGCATATACTGTGGTATGATAATTTTCTTTTCTGTGTACAGTGATGTAGCAAAGTATCTTGTGCCCTCATTTAGTTTCACACCAAGGGAGGAAGAAAAATACTCAGCATTTGTTAAATTCTAAAATTTGTCTTCATGCTCTGTGTCTGTCCCCGCTCTACCCACCAAGAACAACAACAAAACAATAGAAACCAAAGCAAAAACAAGAACCTTTTCCAAGCAATTTTGTAATTTTTTCTTTGGAACCTGTACAAGTATGCTATGTGAAAAAATATTCTTACTGCATATTACAATTAAGAAATTAAAGTGATGGCTTTTCATGTGTGTGTTTAGTTTGGGTGTTTTCCAAATCACTTTTAAGGAGGTTAACTGTAATACTGATCATCCTGACAAAGGACAGGTGAGAATTTTGGAGGCATACTATATTGTGAGAGTTTCTTGAGGATTTTTATTATTTCCATCTCTTGCTCAAATGTTTCTTCTACTGAATGTAAAGAAGAAAATAGACTAAAACTGAGCATTTCATAATTAGTGGTTAGCTAGTAATATAGGGCAGAATTAAGCAATCAACACCGATTCTAGAGTCATTCGGTAGAGAGCAAACCTGTAATTCTTTCTGTCTTTGGAGCCAGTAGAGCCTGAACCCACAAAGCTTTGTTAGTAGATAAGATAAAATATAGCAGACAATTTTGAATTCACCTGTTTGATTTGAGTATAAGGAAGAGCTTGGCTGCTTGCAATTCTAATACTTTAAAGACACTGTAAAAAGGTGCTTATTTTTAAAAAATGTAAACCTAGCATATTATGATGGCCACTGTAATACTTTTGACTTAAATTCACATTATCTTGAAATGTATGTTTTGTAAAACTGTCACTTCATTTTTACACATACACATACACATACACACACGAATTGTGTGTGCTTGAACTTAAAAAGTAGTAAATAAATGAATAGTAATCTTGAACTTTTTTTTTTTTAAGATTTAATTTATTGGGGTGCTGGGGTGGCTCAGTCAGTTAAGCGTCTGCCTTTGGCTCAGGTCATGATCGCGGGGTCCTAGGATCCAGCCCTGCGTCAGGTTCCCTGCTCATCGGGGAGTCTGCTTCTTCCTCTGCCCCCCGCCCCCTGCGCCCCTCCGCCCCTGCACCCCTCACACCGCCCATTCTCTCTCTCTCTCTCACTTGTTTACTCTCTCTCTCTCACTTGTTTACTCACTCTCTAAAATTAAAAATAAATAAACCTTCACTTCACCCTTAAAATAAAGATTTTATTTATTTGAGAGCGTGAGAGAGCGAGTGCGTGAGTAGGGGGAGGAGCTGGGAGAGGGACAAGCGACTTCATGTTGAGCATGGAGTCTGATTCGGGGCCTGATCCCATGGCCCTGAGATTATGATCTGAGCCGAAATCAAGAGTTGGATACTCAACCAGCTGAGCCACCCAGGTGCCCCTTTGAACTTTAAATATAGTTTATTGTGTTGAGTTACAAACAGTTATAAAACTATTATTATATGCTTGTTTGATATTAGGGGTCATTTACTGACAGGTATTTGACTGCCACTACTTACCAGGCACTCTTTAAGGTGTTGAAAATAAACCCGTGAAGACAACATACTGAAACATTGGTTGTGCATTTTAAGTTCTAGTACTGGAGATAGTAAAGAAGTAAACAAGGTCAGATGCTTATTAGTCTCATGGGGGAAAATGAAGCCATGAAGGAGTGTGGTTGATATTTTAGATAGAGTGGTCATAGAACGTCTCACAGATTAAGGTAGCATTTGAGCAGAGAACTGAAGGAGATATAGGGAAAAACCCATGTGGACAGGTATCTGTCAGAAGAGCATACCAGGAAGAGAAAATAGTGAATGCAGAGGCACTTGAGGTGGATGGTGCCTGTTGACCTGATGAAGAACTAGTACGGCTGGATAGAGTAAAGACAGGAAAGAGTAGTAAGGCGAGGCTGGGGTTGGGCGAGTGGGGGATATTGTTCACAGAAGGTGCTGAAGACAGAGTACAGCCTTGCTCTGAGTTGGGAAGCCATTGAAGGGTCTGAGCAGAGGAATGAGGTGACCTAACTTAACTTTTTTAAAAGGATCTCTGTAGCTACCATGTGGGGAGTAGACTGGATGGGGGTGGGGTGGGGAGGGCAAGCATAGAAACAGGGAAGCTGTTGTAATGATCTGGGTGAATTCTAGTGGTAGCTTGGACCATGGTGGGTGTGGTGAGAAGTGGTCATATTATAGATGTAATTTTGAAGGTAAGAGCTGGGAACTTAGATGTAGAATGTGAGAGCGCAGGTAGAAAGCAAAAATTTGAATACATTTATAGGAAATTGCCAATTACATTTTGATATTGCTCAATTATTTTATTTTAGAAATAGTTGAAAAATACGGATACGAAGATAATGTTATTTTTATGTTTTATCATTGTATTTTCAGTTCCTTTTGCATGTTTTATATGTAAGTCTATTCATGTGATCCCATTTATGGATCAGGTTTCTATATATGAGAATATAAAAAAAATCAATTGCAGGTTATAATACAGTGTACTGCTGCTGCCACCTAATGTTTATAGCCCTTCATTTATATAATTATAATAACTGGTTATGCATAGCTTTAATATTGGTTTGAAACAATGTTAACAGATTAATTGAGGTTTATTTAATTGCCTTTGTGTTAGGTTCCTTGTATAGATATTTAATGTGATAATTGAATTGTTTAGAAATGAGGTTATAGATTGAAGATTAATTTTATTGTCATCCTGATCTTTGTTTTGAATTCAGATCAACAAATATTTATTTGTCATGCTCAGCCCTGTTGTCTCTCTGCCCTCCCTCATGATTATTATGTTCTAATGGGGACAGAGTTTTAAAAAAATACAAAAAACTAAGCAAATAATGAAATAATTATCAGTTGAGAGAACCAAGCAGGATAACAGATACAGACCCTGTAGACAAGGAACTTGTAGTCAAACAAGGCAGATAAACATTTAAAAGTAATTAGATTAAAATGTGAGGGCTGTATCATTTTAGCCACTTTTCCTGCTGCATAGGAGTCATGTTAGTTAAAAACTTCCCTGAAACAGCATTTTGCAAGAATAGTGTTAGTGAGGTTATAGTTTTCACCTCAATGCTACTTTGGTTCTTTGCTGCTGCATGAGACACAGTTAACTTTAGTGAAGACCACTTGTAATTGAAGGTTATGGTTTTAGACCAGTTTTAGTAATTGTCTGCTTTTCTGGGTCCTTTTTGTGATTAGACGAGAATGTGATGGTTTGCTATCAAACGTGCCCTTCTTCAGGTACCTGCTATATTATACCTTGTATTTCACAAAGAATGAAATAATTTTTTGTTTACATGCATGTATCTGGAAGATTCACTCATTTGTTAGTGTAAAACTAGAGCTCTATGGCTACTGCTAGAAGAAATAAGAACATTGTTAATGAATCCTGAAGATGGATTTAACAGATACTTATTGAATGTATAGTGGGTTCCAAGGAATGTTCTGAGCACTGGGAATATAGCCTTGAAACAAAGTAAGCAAATCTTTGCCTTCATTAAGCTTACATTCATTCTAGTGGGTGATAGGAGACAGATGATAAACATATAAATATATAGTATGTCAGATGGTGGTAAAAATGCTCTGGAGGAAAATAAAACAGGATAACAAGGACAGAGCATGCTGAAAAAGGGGGGGGTATACTTTTTGCTCCCTTTATGCAAATTTTCCTTTTTATGATAATTTTGTTCCTAGATAAGTTATAAAAAGAAAGTATACTTAAAATTGTTTTAAAGGTCCTATCTGCCTTCGAAACTAGAACAGTTTGCATCTGTGTATTCATCTTGTAAATACTCAGGAAGCATATTATCTTGTGCTAGGTAATGTATGAAGTAAAAGAGGTAAAAGACATGTTTTCTACCCTTAAGGAATTTAAAGTCAAATTGGGAAAATATTAAAAAACTTTTTATTGTAACTGTAGGAGAGTCATTTTTCTTTTTTCTTAAAAGAAGGTAAGTATAACAAAACATTTTAGCTTTGACTTTAGATGACAAACTGTTTCACTTATGAACTGGGACCCCTTGGTGGGATTATAATACTGACCGCTGAAAAGCAATATTTTCTCTAGAGATTGTGATATCCTTCTTTGAAAAAAGGAGAATCTGCATTGTGATGCGTTGTTTNNTGCTGAGTGTAATTTAGAAAACCTACCAAGTTTTCATCAGTCATCATTGAATCACCTTTATCTTTTAGTTTATGCAATCAGTAAGCTGCTTTTTTCAAACTTTGAAATGTTGGGAAATATGCTCTATGATGTTCTTGATTCAGAGGGCCTAGGGTTAGTGGGAAGGCTTGGCATATCATTGAGTTTCTCTTTTTCTGATGAAAGCCCAGAGTCTCATCTACAGCCCTGTCTTTTCTTTACTCCTTTGTTCCCACTAAGGTGGTAATTGTTGTAGATTCAGAGAATCCAGGAATATTTCTCAACTATATGTGGTTTTGTGATATCCTCCATTAACCAAATGTGTTAGTTGCTCTGAATTTCAGCAGTTCTTAATAAATAGGCATTTAAGGGTGGTTTGATTTGAAAACACTGGTTCTTTCCTTTTTTTTCTCGGATAGTGAAGCAAACATCTTATGGCAAAGGTTTTCATTATAGTAAAATACCTTGAACTGTAGTGCCTTAGAATTACTGGTTAAACAAAATAGAAAAAAAAATGCCACAGAATAAAGCTTTCACACCTTTCACTGCCAGCTAATAACCTTTGCTTGGAATTTTCTGGTAGGTCACAATATGGCAGATGTCTTTTGAGGAATTATGACTTAACCAAGGTCAGACACGTGTTAATTGAGCTCCCCAGATTTATCCTGATGGCCACAGACAAATGTCTGATATGGGAAGACAGCAGTTTAACTCACCACCCACCTCACTGAATCATAAAACTCTTAAGACTAGAAGCAACTAGTAAAAAGACACTGTAGCTTTGGGAGAGTTCCAGCTTGGCCTCTGCTGCTTTTACAGAATAGAGCATTGAGAGAGAAAACCAGGGACCACCCAAGAGGTCTTTGGTTCTTTCTCTTTCTTTACAGTCTTTCCCCTGCCAGCCTTCCATGTTATTACCCTCGGATTTTCTGTCCATTCTCTATACCTAACACCATTAACAAACTCTCACGTGTTAAAAAAAAAATCCTTGAAAACCATGAACATTATCATAGTTTTCTAATTCTATGCTGATTAAATAACTGTAGAAAGGGGACTGTTTTTTATAAAATTTATTTTGTGGACTATTTGGTCTTTTTAACAACAGAACCTCTAAATAATGGCTTATTTTTATTTATATCTGTAGACTAGTGTGGCAACCAACATGTATTAAGCTCTTATTAGTTTGGGAGTTAAAATGCTATATTCTTTTTTTTTTTTTTTTAAGATTTTATTTATTTATTTGTCAGAGAGAGACAGTACAAACCAAGGGGAGCAGCAGGCAGAGCAGGCAGAGGGAGAAGCAGACTCCCCACTGAGCAGGGTGCCTGATGCAGGACTCTATCCTAGAACTGTGGGATCCTGACCTGAGTTGAAGGCAGATGCTTAACTGATTGAGCCACCCAGGCGTCCCAATACTATAGTTTTTAGATGAGAAAGAGCTATATAAGATTGTTTCTGTTCTCCAAAATATAATCTAGATGGAGGTAGAATAGCATTGGGCGCAATGTTTCTTGATTTTCAGCATATATAAGAAGGCGCATGGGAAGCTTATTAATAGATTTTCAAGACTATCTCCCTGTGATTTTTTTTTTAAAGATTTTATTTATTTATTCGACAGAGATAGAGACAGCCAGCGAGAGAGGGAACACAAGCAGGGGGAATGGGAGAGGAAGAAGCAGGCTCATAGCGGAGGAGCCTGATGTGGGGCTCGATCCCATAACGCCGGGATCATGCCCTGAGCCGAAGGCAGACGCTTAACCGCTGTGCCACCCAGGCGCCCCTCCCTGTGATTTTTTTAAAAAAAGATTTTATGTATTTTTTGAGAGAAAGAGTGAGAGAGCATGAGCAGGGGGCAAGAGAGGGGGAGAAGCAGGCTCTGTGCTGAGCAGGGTGCCGGAGGCGGTGCTCCATCCCAGGACCCTGGGATCATGACTTGAGCCGAAGGCAGATGCTTACCTGACTGAGCCACCCAGGCCCTCTCTCCTTGTGATTTTAATGTAATTTGGGGTACCTGAGAATTTCCGTCTTAACTTTCACATCCCTTGTGATTTTGAGGTTTCACAGTCCCATACTTTAACACTAGTGTTACAAAACAGACCACAGTTTTTGAATTTTTTTAAATTTATTTTAATTTTTTTTTAAATATTTGACAGAGAGGCAGCGAGAGAGGGAACACAAGCAGGGGGAGTGGGAGAGGGAGAAGCAGGCTTCCTGGTGAGCAGGGAGCCCAGTGCAGGGCTTGATCCCAGGACCCTGGGATCATGACCTGAGCCGAAGGCAGACGCTTAACAGCTGAGCCACCCCAGGTGCCCCCACAGTTTTTGAATTTTATCTCATTTGTTAGCTTAGTGGCCTTGAGAAAATCACATAATTTCTATGACCTCATTTTTTTAAATCTTTAAAATGGAGATTGTCGGGGTACCTGGGTGGCTCCTCAGTCAGTTAAGCATCTGCCTTCGGCTCAGGTCATGATCCCAGCGTCCTGGGATCGAGCCCCGTGTGGGGCTCCCTGCTCAGCAGAGAGCCTGCCTCTCTCTCTCCCTCTGCCTGCCGCTTTGCCTACTTGTGCTCTCTATCTCTCTGTCAAATAAATAAATAAAATCTTTAAAATAAAATGAAATAAAGTGGAGATTGTTATGGAGAGCGAATTTTGTGCTTGGAAAAGATATGATCGATCACTCAGTAAATGAAAGCTGCTGCCACTGTGGGCATTGTCACCTCGCTGCCACCACCACCACTGTTGGGTTAGCATCAGCTGTCTTGGTGACAGGAATGCACAAAATAGCTAAAAGTGTCAGGCAGCACGCCTAGGAATGATGTAGACAGTATCTGGGAGTTTAGAGGTACTCACAGGAATTTGGACTGAAACGATCTGGAATGTTCATAAAGAGAGATGATATGTAAATTAGGCTTTGAAGCATAACAAAAATTTAGCCAAAGTGAAGACAGAGTTGGCAGGAGAAGACTATTCCTCAGAACACAATTATTTCAAAAGTACTTACTTTTGTTTACTTAATTTTTACTCTTGATGATTCACCTTGGTTATGTTCTATTACGCTAACTTAAAACAATAGTGATGTAGGCCATCTGGGATCTTAAGTTTACTCGAAAATAAAGTGTTGATGAAAATGTGCATATAGTTAATATGTGTTATATACGTTGTAAAAGTCACCAATTTATATTCACGATTGTTAATAAAAACATCTTATGATTTTAGAGAATTGGACACAACTGATTTGGAATAAATACCTATTCTTATAGCATATATAATTATAAAACTGAAATAATTTTATAGGTTAAATGTAACTATCCAGACTACATAACCAATACAAATTCAGATTATCAGCATAGTATTTTATGCTACCTGATGTTTACTTGATTGTAACTTTCTGCTCCTGGCAAGAATTTGGTACTGTCTGCTTTGAAACAAATCTGCTTAATTTTCGCTTGCCTGTTCTACTGGGAAAGGTGTGATGACTCAGTTCTTCCACCACTTCCCTGTTTGAACTGCTGTAAAACTTCCCTTTGCACAGTTTGCTGCAACTTCATTTGGTGTGGATGCATCACATATAGACCAAGTCTGTGTTCTTCTCCCTTTAGTCTGGGATGGGGGAGCACATGTGTAAATGCCTGCGCACTGTAATTGTGTGGTGGCAGTCAGTGAGGAGCTGGTTACTCTGATGATACCAAATAAGCATTAATTTTAAAAGATTACTTAACTTTGTGAGAATACAAGATAATTTGTATTTGTGTTGTGGAGAGCTTAAGGATTTTCTAGAGACCCAATTTGAAAAACATTGAGTCTTTGGATGGTAGATCTAAAGGAACCATAGCATTTAGTTGAGTTTCCTTATTTAACATCTAGAAACACAAACCGCCAAAGAGATCTTTGAAAAACTGTCCTATTTAAAGCATTACAGCAGTTTCCTTATACACTGAGAATAATTTCTAAATAACTGATAAAGGTGCACCAAACTCTGAATCATCTAGCCTTTACCATTTGATTGCTTATTGCCTATGCCTCCAGGCTCCTCCCTGCTTTAAGGACTTGTATCTGCTGTTCTCCCTTTTTAGCCAGCTTTTTTCTCACATCCTAATAAGCCTGGCTGTTTGATAGCATAAGGTCTCAGAACAAACGCTGCCTCCTTGTAGTGGTCTTCCCCTTAACATTTGCTTCACCTATCTATTGCTATGTAACAAAACACACCAAACTTGGTAGTGTAAATGACAACTATTTTATTATGCTCATATATTCTTTAGGCCAAGAATTTAGACAGTTGATGTGGTTTGTCTCTGCACCATGATGTCTGAGGACTCAGCGGGATAAACTCCTACAGTTGAAGGGCTGGATGCTAGAATCATCTGGAGGCTTCTTTACTCCTCTGTCTGACTCCAGGATGGGGATGGCCTAAGGGCTGGGCTCAGTTGGGATTGCTGATTCAAGTACCTGCTAGTAGATTTTCCATGTTGCTTGGGGTTTCTTTTTAGTATGGTGGCCTCAGGGTAGTCAGACGTAATACAGTGAACAAGGTGGAAGCCTTATACAGCTGAACCTTAGAGATTACATGGCTTCACTTTCACCATGCTCATTGGTTGATACAGTCACAAATCCTCGTAGCTTCAAGGGGAAGACACGATACAGACCCTACCAGTCAATGGGAGGACTGTCAAAAAGTTTAGGGTCATGTTTTAAAACTACCATATTATCTTATATGAAGTAGCATCTCAACCTCTATCTCCATTGGCCTTCATAGCAATGGTCGTTTATAGCATTTAATATGGATTGGAATAATATGGATTGGAAAATTATTATTTTAATCTGCCTCTGCCAGCTACAATGAAAGTTTTGCGAAGACGGGGAATCCATCTGCTTTGTTCACTGATGAATTTTTAGCCCCTGGAGTAGTGCTTAGCACATCATAGCCACTCAATAAATACTTGCAGAATGGGTAAATATGTGAATTAAAAGCCACATAGCCAGTTTGTGTTAGAGCCGAGACCATCCTAGTATCCTGTTACAGCATAGTATTTCTCATAAAAAGTTCCTGTATTAATATGTAATGTTGTAAATTATAAATTTGCCATTTTGTTTCAGAGTCTATCTTTGTTTATATTGTGCTTAGTAATCAGTCTTTCCACTGTCAGTATATACTTCTACCTAATGATTTGTTACCCAATAATGGATCATCCAGATTATGTTACAGCAAAACTAGTGTGAAGTACTTTAATGGTTTTCTTTTAGTGAAAGAGCTACTGAATCTGCTCTACCTGGGACAGTGGTTGCACTGCAACTGAGCTATTTAGTGGCAAAAAAACGGCTATTTTATTATGTTCATGAACTCTGTGGGTCAGAACTTCAGATACAGCAGAGACTACTAGTTTGTGCTCCAGGGTGTCTCAGGGCTTCTCCAGAAAGACTCCAAGCCTGGGAGTAACTATGGCTAGGACCTCGTAGTCTCTAGAATATGTCTTTACTCACATAGCTGGCGGTTGATGCTAACTTTTGGCAGGGACCTCACCTGAGATAGTTGACTAGAACAACCACATGTGGCGTTTCCATGTGGATTGGGTTTCCTCATAACATGATGGTTGGATTCCAGAAATGAGTGTTCCAAGAGGCAGGGTATGGAGACTGTCAGTTTCTGAAACTTTGAACCTGGAGACTGGCATAGCGTCACTTTGGTCAAATTTTGTTTGTTGAGGCAGTCACAAAGAGCCACTTAGATTCAAGGGAGGGGATATAGACCCTGCTACTTGATAGGAAGAGTGACAAGGTCATAATATAAAAAGAACACACAGGATGGCATATGTTGTGGCAGCCATCTTTGGAAAATGGACTGTGTCAAATAGGATGAGCTATGGCCTACAGAGCTTGTCTGTCTCTATCCAGAGATCTCTAATTAGACCAGGCACCATGGTCCTGGAAGCTCTTAAGGCCAGTGTTTGAACACAGCTTGAGTTCTTGTACCAGGCTGACCTGCAGTCATGCCAGATCTCACTCTTCTTCACACATAGGCAGTTTTCAGATTGTTAGAAGTTTCTATTTCCACTCTTGTTTAGGTTGAGCCTTTGCATTGGGAGTCCTGCAGGCAGGAGGAGAAGGGAGGCCAGGATTGGACCTTTAGTATTTTTGACTGACAGGATGAATATTGCAGGATAAAGTGCTAGGTTTTATGGATGTTCCTTGGGAATTTGAAAATAAAGGCTGCTCGTGTGGTAAAGAAGAGAGAGAAGTATAGGAAGAATAAACCCTGTGTGGCCTGCCCGAAATTGGTTCTGGTTTTGTTCAGTAGTGCTAATGGCCTCTTCTAGTTAGGGGAAATTTTGCCCTTTCACCCATGTTCCTTCTGTCCGATTACCAAGGGTTCTTCTCTTTATGCCTCTGTTATTGTCATTAGTAAATGAAGTTTAGTCATGGTTTTCATGAACCTTCTAGTTTTAATTTTTCCTAATTGAAGAATTGTAACTGCTGCACGTACTGTTGAGCTATCCCCCCCCCCCAACTCTGTTTTTTCCTTCTCTCTCTTCACCCACCTTATAACTCAGGATTGGTAAGTATTGAAATTGCAAAAAGAGCAGGCAGAGAGAAGTGAGGAGAAGGAGAACCACATTTCCATGAACAAATAGCATACTTAATTTGATTATAGGACATTTAGTACAAGTGCTAATATTGTAGAATATCCTGAAACAGTTTCTTAAAAGAGATCTTGTACTTTAGGCTTAGAGAGTAGCATTACATTAGAGGTGCTGCAGAAATGGCCAGTAATTTGAGTAAATTTGGCAGGGCCCAGAGATGGCGCAAGTAAAATAACATGGCCATACTTAATTTGGTACTGAAATTTCTAAAATGTGATTGCATTGCGATTTTGAGTGTATACAGGCACACACATTTATAAGTACATGCATAAATATGAATTTTTTTTAACTAAAACCTAAAACCTAGAGAGTTTCATCTCTAAGCATCTGTTAAAGTTGACAGTTCTGTAAAATCAGTGCCTAGCATAATGCAGTTTATTTGGTGGGGATTTGTTAAGGAGGTATCATCGGTCTCATTTGTACTTAGTACTGTAGTAAAGCTATGAATTTTTTTTTGACCTGCAGAGAGAATTAAGCACCCTTCTTACGTTTGTTAACGAAAATTGCTTTTCCAGTTTCCTGTGCAGTTGGTGAACAATTCATTCACTCAGTCTTTTAGCAATATGTCCTTAACTGGTTCACACTATAGAGATTATATTTGATTATTTTGTATATAGTTCCTTAAATAAACATTCCCTTTCCTTATAGTCTTTCCCTCTCCTCCAAAGTAAATATTAGAATTGGAAGAGTACAATTCTAGACTGTCTTCGTCAGTGATTCTCAACTAGGGGTGTGTGGGGGGATGGGGATTTTGTCCCCCAGGGAACATTTGGCAGTGTTTGGATATATTTTTTGGCTGTCACCATGGAGGGTTGGGTGCTCCTGGCATCTAATTGGGTAGAGGCCAGGGATGCTACTAAACATCCTTTTATGCATAAGATAGCTCTGCTACAGTAACAAAGAATTATTTCACGCAAAATGTCAATATTGACAGGTTGTGCATTTTGAAAACCAAGCCCATAATGGCTATGTACATTTCTAGTTAACCTGGTCAGGAAACTGTCATAAGATCTTTGAGCAATATATATTTTTCATGTGCTTTTAAGTTTAAAAAAAAAAAAACTTAAAGATATACTTGTTCTTTGCTGTTTTTCTCTTCAGTTCTTAGCTTGCCCAGTTTTTAATTTCTTTCTTTTTTTTGAAAGTGGTATAGATACTTGCAGAGAGCTTACATTGTACAATAATCCACATATATTCAACACCTCCAGACTGTCAAAGGACTGCATGCAGCTACTTACTGAATGCCAGGATTGCTTGCATTGTCTGTTGTAGGACTTCTGTAGTCACTAAATTATCAGTCCCCATACAGTACATCACAGGAAGTTGGCAGATACAATGATCCATCTGTTATCACACCCATCAAGTGCATTGGCTCACAGGGAAACGACTGCAGATTGGAGCTCAGTGTGTTAGAGAAGTAGTGAGATTCCAAGATGCTTATCATTCTTTCCAGAAAGTCCTTTCTGGCCTTTTGACGAGCTTGACTTGCTCATTTCTAAAACTGACTTTCAGTTTAGATATCATTCCCTTTTCATTAATATTTCCAGAAAAACTGGACATGTTATCAAAGATTTATTTCTCTGAGAACGAGGTTTCAGAATATCATCTCTCCTTTCCCCCAGGGAAATTCTTGGTCAGATTGTCATAGAAAATGAGCAGTGGAAAATTGAAACTGCACAATCTGGAGAGTTTTATTTTAAAAATAGTTGTTCTTAACCTGAACTAAAGTAAAGTAAGTATAAAACATTTTTTAATGTTATTCCAATGTGGCCAAGAATTTTTTTTTCTTAAATATCTGAAAGTATGATCACCTTCAAAGGAGGAGGTTGTGATTTTCATAGTTAATAAGAAATGCGTAGGCAGTTTCTTGTGAGTCTAAGAAACCTGTTTGTTTCCTGGAAAATCATAGATATTTATGATACCAAGATCCTTTCTGGTATCTGAGATCTCTTAGACAAAAGCATTGATGCTGTGCTTAATGGTGCTTTCAAGTTTTGGTGACTACCCTGGAGGTAAATGGGCATGTGCTGATGCTTCCTATCTTGTGAATAGTCTTATTTATACAGACTCTCTCCCTCGGCAAGGCATAATGTCTGGTTTGGGGCGGCAAAAATCCACTTCCAGATTACTGTCTGTGTATTATATGCCTTTGACTTAATTTAAGTTCACCTTCAAAAGGGCAAAATGGTTAGAGAAAAAATTAAACAGGACAGCATATGCCTAATTGAAAATTAGAAGGGGCCTTGCTTTTTCCAGACTGAAGGATACAAAATGAATATGAATAGTGAATAGTTGTCTAGTTAGTTTAAAAGAGCCATTGTGTTTCAGTTTTTCTCTATTCACCTTCATTTTTAAGCATCTCTGCTGAAAATGGGGTTTTTAGTAATCTAGCTCAGAGTATAATATTTGGGTTATCCTGAAATAGATAACATACATCTTTTAAATATTGTCTCTCAAATCGAGAATTTATCATTGATTTTCATATGTTTAAGTTATACTTGATTTAAAAACATAAATTCTCTTTTAGAAATTTTGAGAAAGGATCACAAAAATTTGATGTCTGTGAATAAGCCAGAGATAGTTGAGAATCCAGGAACAAAAATCATACAAAATTGCTAAAACATACACAGAAATGATTCTACATTAGTTTTCTGCAAAATTTTTTCTGCATTGTTCCTCCCCTGACCCCAAGAGAAAAAAATAAAAGTTTCTCCTGGGCCTTCATAGATGTGGCTTCAGATAATTACATAGGGACTTTATAGAATGGAACAAGTAACATTTATTATACTTACAATTATATCAATATATAATACAAATTTAACAATTTAATGTCGCTCCGTTATTATGTAACTTTATTTTGTTATTTCACATTTGATGAACATGACATATAGTCATTAGAATTAGAGGACATTGTAAATTCTTAGTGAAAGAGGCCTCATATGTAATAATAGTAATAACCTGTAAAGTTGATAACTAGAATCAGTTATGCCTAGAAAAGACAAAGAGCTCTATTTCTGAATGTTAGGATATTCTAATTTCTGCTTATTAGGGTAGAAATTTTATAATTTAGAACTGTCTGATTTTAACACACCAAACTGGTAGGAGACTCACTAGTGACTGCTTTAAATTGTGATAGTTTATTGTCATTATTGTTAAGAGTTTTAATTTAATATAATTTTCTTGATTTTACCCTCAAGAATCCTTCTCATTATTCATTGTAATCTTGCTAATTATCATAGGTTCAGATAAGATCTTATTTTCATCACATCTTTCATTTATACATGTTTCTATAGAAATGTTTTTGTGCTTTAATTATGACCCTGTTTGGTTTCCATGGAAACAATAAAATCACAACTCTGAGAATGTGTACGATGTTCCTTAAATCGTAAGTGGGAAAAAGCTAGGTCTTTTATAGAAAGGGTCTGTTTTGCTATTTTATATAGTGTCAGAATTCTTAGCCTCATGCCATGCTGCCTTGTCATGTATAATATTCGTGTCCAAACAGTTGAGTAACATTAAGTTGTCTTTGAGTAGTAGGTTGTCTTTTGCTCCACTTTCTTGAGGTCACAATGTTTTTCTTTGTGGGAGGTTCTGTGCATTATAGTAAGCGCGCAAGTATTGACATAGCCCTTGTGTGCATGGAGGTGGCATTCTTGCGTGTGAGTGAAGAACTTCTCATGGTCATGTGGTACAAAGCAGCTGATGAGAAAGTGAGCAGCTGGGAAAGGGGTACTTGAGATACAGGAGTAGTTAGGAAAAGCCGCTGGGAGATGACCTTAAGAGTTGAGACCCAGGAATACTCTAGCTACACAGACACAGGGGAATGTAAGGGCAAAGACCTTGAGCTCACTTTGTTGAAGAAAGAGACAGAGGACCAGTACTGTTGAAACTGGAAAGCTAGTAGGGGGGGGAAGAGATCACTGGAGATGTGATCAGGTGGGACCTTGCAGCAGGCCATGGTAAGGACCTTAAATAGGTTATTAATGCCATGTGAAACCATTGGAGTAGAATTTTCAGCAGAGGAATGCTATGGCTTGATTTAAGTTTTGAAAAGATCCCTTTGGCTTTCTCACTGAGAGTGGTCTCAAGGTGCCGGGAGTGAAAGCTGTGAGAACTGTTAACAAGCTCTTGCGTCTTGAAGAAGCTGGAGTGTAAAAGAAATTCAACTATGATATCTGTACTTTACAGGGTGTTAATATGTATACCTTCTGTCCAAACAACATCTGTTTCATGTTTACTGCGTTGTGTCTTAAGGCTGTTTTCCTTATTATCTGATAAACATTTGAGTTGTAAGTCATTGTTAGAGGTAATATTGTTTTTGAAAATATGCAAATTTTAGCTAGGGTATACATTGTCATTTTAAGGCTATATAGAGGTACTTATATTAAAATGTGGTATAAGAAGCTTGGATAAAAATTTGTAGCAATTATAATTTTTGTTTATTCCATTAAGATATTTGAGCATGCATCTTAAAAGTTGTGGTCATGGAAAAAAAAAAGTTGTGATCATGGTATGTACAGTTGAACTTTTAACCTCTTATTAATCCATATGTAGTTTTTGTTTTTGAAGCACAGTTGAAAACGAGCTTTAAAATTGTGAGCTGTAATAGAGAATTGCATACCTAATAAATAATTAATTTACAACAAATATCTAATGTATATTTCCCAAGAAATATTACAGGCACCACAGAGGCTTTCTGAGTTAAGCCTTTACTATCAAATCTCTCCCCTTGTCCCTTAAGTGGAAAATGCTAATTAAAGTAGCTTTTAATTGTTACGCTTTTTAATAGCTGTTTTTTAAATTGTGGAAAGGAGAGTCAACATGGGCAGGTAACAGTTAACAAAGTAATTATTAATATCATGTATTCCAAAAGGTAATTTGTAAGTTAATTATTTGGCAAATATGTTTCCCCCCCCCCCCCCCACCCCCCATGACAAACCTATTCTTAACTGGTGGGTAAAGTCTAAGGCTAGCCTGTAAAAAGCTGATTTTACCTGTATGCTTAACTCTACTGTTGATTTGGGTTTTGAGTTTTTAGTTGAGAAAGAGTAGATTGGCTAGGAATTGATTCTATGAATATTTGAAATTTTCACAGTCTATCTTGGAAGGTTTTCCCACATTCTAGTGCACTTCATTAGAATTCTGCAGTTTGAGAGCTGGAAAGAATAGAGAAAGTAGAGATCAACTATGAAAGAAGCAGCAGAGCCAGGGAATTGTTAGCAGAGTGACCCAGGCTTTCTGGGCTTCTGGTTTTCTCTACTCCTCCTTTTTCTGAGTGGTTGGCAAGTTCTGTCTTCTTTGCAAATTCATCGCTTTTGTTTATGTTTTCAAATGAAGCCTCTGTAGAATTTCATTATTTACAATGGATAAAAACTGCAGCAATACTTATTGACATGTAGGGATTTTGGAAAGGGCCAGAGACTTGCTGGGGCTCTTCCGCAGGGCATAGTATTCCTAGGACCCCAGGGAGAAAACCACTGCTGGGCATGGTCTACTCAGCCCTTTCCCGCCCCAGATTGTTCCTTATCCAGAATTACCGGGTCACCTCACTCTCCAATCAAAATGCCATTCTGGCCAAGTTTAGGAAGGAAACTAGGATTGAACTCATTCACGTCATTGTGTAAATAACTGATCTTCATTTCCCAAAGTGCATTCAGATTTCATAATTGAATCATATTACTGCAAGGGAATCTTGTAGTGTTGAACCATCTACATGAAGTGAAAATGTTGGCCATGTTGGAATATTTAGGTCATTTATAAATTTTTTGCTTATGAGTTGGAAACTGCTTAGCTTGTTAAAAGTTTTGGATAAAGACAGATTTTTCCTGGATATGTTTCAGTTTAAAGTTTTGAGAAGCTTTTATTGCTTTCCAATAGGTTGTTTTTGAATTAAAAAAGCATAAATTAGGGGCAGCTGGGTGACACAGCGGTTAAGCATCTGCCTTTGGCTCAGGGCGTGATCATCCCGGCATTATGGGATCGAGCCCCACGTCAGGCTCCTCCGCTAGGAGCCTGCTTCTTCCTCTCCCACTCCCCCTGCTTGTGTTCCCTCTCTCGCTGGCTGTCTCTGTCTCTGTCGAATAAATAAATAAAATCTTTAAAAAAAAAAGCATAAATTAATTTTGAAGACTTGAGGGGAGAATTATACATTCTGGCTTTTAAGATTCTTCTAAGAACCAGGTTAATATAACGGAAATTCATATGTAAACCAAGTCATTTGTTAATGCAAAATGTTCTCATTACTAAGAATTCAATTAAGTTGAATTTTTTTAATAAAAATTTTTTTTGTAGTGACATGTTTGATATTAATGATTAATTTTATATCTCCCAAACAGAAGACAGGCAGGAACAGTCATAGTAGTGATTTGATTAGTTTTGGGAAGTCATGACAAAGGAGACTTGAGACACAGAGTATAAATAGTATAGACGTTATCCTCTGTAATAACTTATTTTATTCCAGATGATAAAAGTTTTAAACTTGTATGATTCTAACATAATGTGGTGCATGTCACATTTCTCTTCCAAACATACAGTGTTTAAATGAACGTCAGAGCTCAGTGACCCACTTATACACACATTAAAGATAGGCTGCAGATTTCCTAGTGTCTAAGCCTGTGTGGTATCACAAGTAAGAAAACTAAAATCCAGCAGCTAAAAATTGCTCAAGCATTTTGCCGTTCTATAAAAATTCATTCGTGCTACGTAACTTGTTTTTTTTAAAGCCATTTTCGTTCTCAAAGTTTTGTGAACCACACTTAACTTTTTCTCTTTGCTTGTTTTTGTTTCTTTAGTTACACATTTTCACACATATAAATTGTTTTGCTAGTTTTGTAGCACATTCTTAATTGTAAAATAGTGTTATAGAAAGCTTAAGAAAGAGACTAACCATTTAAAAAAATAATTATACAGATCCACTAACCTTGAGAAAACGCTTTCCAGTAATTTGATTTAACTGTAATCTTTCAATTCCTGGTTAATGTATATTTCTTCTGTTAACCACCTAATTCCCCATAAACAATAACCCAGCAACCTATATGCATGAACCCACAAAAGAGTGTGGTTGCGTGGGAATGTGGAAAATTGGTTCACTTTTCAAAATCCTATAAGAAAATTAACTTTATATATTCCAATATAATGCAACTTACGACTTTTTTCTGTTTAAATTAGGGCTTTTATATCTATAATGCAAACCTTTTGCCAGGTACAGTGATTGATGAGCTGGGGAAATGATAAAAAGATATAAAATAGTTATTCTGCATTCCAGTTTTTAATAAAGAATACATTTCTGTTTTTTTTTTTTTTTAACTGTTTTACTTAAAATAGAAAGCAGGCTTTTTGTTTTGGCCTACCTTTATGTAAAGGGAAAAAAATTACTTTGTAGTAAAACTACATAACAGAAAAAGTCAAGAGAACAAATTATTTTGTAGTAAAGGTAAGATAACGGAAAAAGAGAAGAGGGTTAATATTGCTGTTGAATTCTGTAGTTCTATGGTGAAAGGAATGGAAGGAAGGTAGGTCAATAATAATTACAATTAAGATGACAAAAAAACATTCTGTGTTTTTTTGCCTCCAAAGAATTGGATATGTAGAATGAGATTGCTTGGTAAGGGTCTGTTCTATTTGCCATGGACTGTCTAGCTTAAATGCAGGCTGAAGTACCCATCAGGTCTCAAGGATATGGCACAGAGCCTGGTCTAGAGAAACCTTTGTGTACTAAGTATTCATAGTAGTCATCTCCCCTCCACCCCCCTTCTTTCTCTCTCTCTTTTTGGGCAGATGTTATTTTTGCTACATTTGCTATTTTAACCTGTCAGTTAAAAAATAATTACTATGTCAGTATGGCTGGCGGCTCATATAGGAAAAATATGCTGTCTCTTAATCAAAGGTGATTACAGTTTTTTCCTGTCTGTAAATGTGCTTGTTGTGTAACGAGAATGCATTAGTCTCAGCCTGATGTACGAAATGAAAGGCAGCAAGAAGCAGCACCATTGTTATTACTCCAGGCGTGTCTAATGAATCGTGTTTCCATGTTCTCTCGGTCACGCCGAAGAGTGCCCTCAGCCAGGGCTAAGCCTCCTGTAAAATGCTCTTTAAGATTATTGTAGCAAGAACAGAAATGCTTGGTGAGTGGGGGTTGGGAGAGAAAGCCAACCAGACAGCTGCATTTCAAACAGTTACAGCTGCAAGGATTACTCACTGTAATAGCAGTGACAGACAACTGTTTGAGCTTTAGTGTAAAAGGCAATTTGGGGACTTGCCCTGTGAGAATTTTAGTAGTGGTGGTGGTGGTGGTGGTGGTAGTAGTAGTAGTAGTAGTAGTAGTAGTGGCGGCGGTGTGTGTATGTTTATAAAATGTTTATTTGGTGGTATTAATGATTTAAACTAAATGTTCTAACTGAACTGCGTATCTGGATTTCTTTCTCAAAATTTAATTCTGTCTTGTGGTGATTCCTGTTCTAAGAATGTTGATCTTTCTTGTAATTTCTGAGCATGTAGCTTTTTTTTTTTTAAAAGCATGTAGCTGTTCAATAAATAATAGCCTTTTTTAAAAAAAATCTGCAAGCACAAAGTGGTACAGAAGAAAACAATCTAGCAACCAAAGATAACTTAATTTTGATGGCTGTCCTTCAGGACTTTGTTTATGTTTATTATATAACAAAATTAAGAGCATATTGATAGCTTTAAAAAGTAAAAAGTAAGAGTTTTTTAAAAATCTCTGAAAGGAGTAGCAAATGGGGGCAAGCGTGGTTCTTAGAAGTCAGTAACAGCCTTTGTGCAAGATTTTTTTTTCCCCACTGTGTAGCTAGTAAAGAAACATTGCTGCCTGACTGTTTTCTGTGGCAATTGTCTTTTGAAGGTCTTGTTCAATTTATCTAGAAATTTAGTTTTATGGTCTCCTTCAATTTAAAGTTTAGTAGCTTTACATGGAGTCCTGTGATCCATTGAAATGCTAACTTGGGTCATGTCTCAACTGCTACAATGCTGTGTAGAAACCGTCATTAAAATTCTGGTTATCCTGCAACTGGCAGAGAACTCATGCTGTTAGAGGTTCCTTAGTAAAACATTATACTATTAAAAATTTGAATCACAAATGGTAGCTACACCTGTGGTGAACATAGCATAACATAGAGAAATTGAATTACTATGTTGTACACTTGAAACTAATGTAACATTGTGTGTCAACTATACTCAAATTTAAAAAAATTAGAAAAAAATTTGAATCACAACTGTGCTTCTGTCCAATGAATATTAACAATATTTGTGATTCTTTAAAGTTGCAAGTAGGTCAAAACAAATGGAATATTTTGATCTATATCTTCTATTCTAATTCTTATTTAATTGATTAATTGACATTGGGAAAGTTAAAATCCATTGTCAGTATAGATTTGTTAAGTGATACCAAATATTCTACACCCACAAGTAATTCAAGGAAATCGGAGCTCTAAGTAGGTTGAATTTAATATAAGTCCATTTAGTTATTAATGACTTTAAATATAGATTTTGCAAGGCAATCGATGGCAGCATAACTGTGATCAATCGTGTTGTATGTAATTGGATTTTTTATGGGTATAATGCTATTTTCAGAATTAATGTAGCATTATGCACCTTTGTTACTCAATTTTTTATTGTCAATTTTAAGAAAGTAGATACTTCAGAATTCTCTCTGTATTTATCTTTAAAGCATTTCATTTGATGCAACCCATAAAATTAAATTGATAAATGTTTCATTATGCTATCTGCTTAATGCAATTCTTAGGTGACTTAACAGTTTAAAGCAGTTAAAAAAAATAAAGCGGTTAAAAAAACTAGTATGCTTTATAAATTGCAGATAAAGGTAGAAAACAAAGGCAGTGGGCAAATTATAAATCCTGCATTCAGAGCTGTGATATCCTTAGCATTTTGTCACTGAAATCTACCTGGGAAGTAATCTCCTTGTTTCGTGTCCCTTGCTTTAATCTATTTGTATTTCTGGAGTTTGGAGCAAAATTTGATTTTCAGTAATTTTAATGGCTGAATAAGGAGTGCCATCCCTGAAAGTGCCCCTCCCCCCTCCAATATTTGCAATGGCCAATGTGGTTACTGAACTCAATGTTCTGGATAATAGGTTTCATTAGTTTTGATGCCTGAGGTAAAAAAGCAGTAGGTGGGAGTAAGAAGTGTTTTTGATGTCTAGACGTTCATTTCAGCTGTTGCTGCAATATGATACATTAAAAGGAAATATGTATCATAGCTCAGAGGAAATATGTATTCTTTGAAAGTAATTCTGCTTTTAAACTGTGTAAGGCAGGGTGACCTAAATTCTAAAAGCATGAGCTTGAATTTCTTCAAGGTTTCACAATTTTTATGCTCCTCCCTACCTGATTCCATTCTCCCTCCTCCCACTTTTACCCCTTCAAGTAAAGTATGTCAGTTTCATTTGTTGAATTGGAAGGGATATCTTTCCAAGATCTCTGCTGGGAAACAAAAATCATTGAAGTATATGCTGCTTTGATATTTTGCCATATTGACTTTTTTCTGTACCTTTTATATGGCTTTTCTTTCAGAGAATCTTATTAATTCTGCAAGGAGCCATGTTTCTCAAAGTTGAAAGAAGTTATATTACAGTTTGTGAAGATTTTGAAAAATTATTTGGGCACTAAGTAATAATTACTATTTAAAATTTCCTTTCTAAAACACTCTCCTGCTCAATGAAAAAACATATAGTACTTTTGCAGTTTAAATATTTGATTATGAGGATTAGTAATATTAAAAAATGTTGAATAACAGCAATGTAAACAAATTCTGATTATAGCTTTTACAACTTAAGTGAGATAACTTACTGCCAAAATAGTTTTTCTTTGTAAATAGGCAGCTGTGGTGCTACTTAGTTTTATTTTTCTGTTTTAGCTTGGCTGTAATCGATCATATAACAACAGGAGAATGTTTTAATTCAGGAATTCTTTGTTTTGGTTGAATCTTGCCACTCATTTATTGTATACACATTTTAGGTCTTTTGGTGCTTTCTTTTCTGAGACTAACAAACTTTTAGAAAAATTCTTCCATTACATCTAAGTAGATTTATAGATCGTCATCTACAGAAATAATCTTATTGCTACTTTATATTCTTAAAGAATTAATAAGTGGTTAAATGTAAACTGGAAAAATAGAATTAGAAAGGCTCTTTCTTTCTTTCTTTCTTTCTTTCTTTCTTTCTTTCTTTCTTCCTTTTTAAGATGGAGACAGTATACCTTGGGGAGATTGTAGGTTTCATGAAGATGGGGTTCAGCACCTGTAGGCTCTCTTGTAAATTTCCTGGTGATGCTTTTTCTTCTCAGTTCACCTTGGAAGGGAGATAGAGAATTAAGTAGTGAATGTATCTCCCTTCATTTATAGAAACTTAATTTAGACTAACTAGTAACCTGGTCCATGTCTCTCCCCCACACTCCCCTTACTTCCTGAAGAATCTAAGTATCAAGCAAATGGAATGTTAGTTTAAATTTCACTTTGGGAGGAAGGTATCTCAGAAAAAAATAGTTTAAAAAAGCTAAAGTGTGATTTTCTCTGATTTTATCATGGAGTTGTTTAAGTAGATTACAGAAGCAATTTCAATTTTGTTTAACCTTTGAAAAAATTACCTGCAGCTATTTAGAAAACATTAATTTAAGGTGCAAATTGTGGATCCAAGGGGAAATTTGACTTCAGTGTGGAAGGTTGCCTTTCTAGCTAGCATTAAGAATAAAAGAGGCAGATAGGATGGGTTAACGTAATACTATCCCTATGGGGAAGTGTGGTATAGTGTAAGGAGCATGGGTGTAAGAGTCAGAAAACTTGGACTTGAATCTCATCTTTGCCACTAATCCTCTTAACTGGATATAAGGAGATTTTAGATTGAGGCTGAATCCAATGAAACTTGAAAGGTATGTGCACATCTAATATTAGGTCAACTCAGCACATGTTTATAGATATCTGATATATTCTAGTCACTACAGCTATGAAAATAAATTGCTTCCCCTTGAGTTTAATTAATGTGATAATTTGTATATTTACTGTTCATAAAAAGTAGATATAAAATACATTTGATCCTGTTAGCTTCTGAATATAGCTACATATGACTCTAGATTCTTGGATTTATTAGTTGTGTGACCTTGGGCAAGTTTAAGATCTTTAAGCCTTAGTTTTCTTATTTATAAAATGGAGATTAGAATAAACTGTATTGGTCAGAATTCTTAGTTGCAAACTAAGAAGAGGAGTTGATTAAAAGAATGTTGAGTGTTCACAGAACTATTTGTCTGTGGATCAGTGCTGCACACTTGGTTTGATGAGAACACTGTGCCATCACCCCTGATACTAGATGCTGCAGTACCTCTGCTACTTTAGCATCAGAAACTTGATCTGACAGCCTCTCTCTCTAGTGGTGACAGAAATACCTATGTCTACTCTCTTCTGTGTCACTACATCCAGAGTCAAAGGTGTGGTGCAGGAGCATCTAGTGGACTTAAGCATATATGTCCTTGTCCATATTGCAGGAGAGGATGGAAGAGAGCATCTCTTTTCAGCTCTTGTTAGGGGTGACTGTATTTGACACCCAGCAGAACTTACGAAGTAGGCAATTCCCAGTGATAAGAAGAAGTCAGATACTGAGTGGCTGAAGTGAATGCCACATGTCCTTTACTCTGTATCATAGCATTGTGGTGAAAGCGTTCTCCCCACCCCCCATTTATAGGTAGTGCTCGATTCAAAGCTTGGCACATAGAATAAAGCTTCAGAAATTTAGACAGGTTGTTTCCTAGGTAGAACATCAGCCTTGACTAGAACTTATTTTATCTTACTGTTATTTTAAAATAAAGGACCTTTTTTTTTTCTTCAATGTTTGATAGCTGTACTGCAAAGGATTTAAAGTTGTTGTTGTCTTATAGTGGTTTTCAAAATCTATATTAGCTTTTTGAGAGCATTCCTAATTTCTAGCCTGGTGCTTGAGGCATAACATAGCCAAGAACTGTGGGCCAGTGTGTGTTGGCCAAATATCTGTTAGATTCCAAAAAGGCTATTCTAGAATTTTTTTAAAAAAGATTTTATTTATTTATTTGACAGAGGTAGAGACAGCCAGCGAGAGAGGGAACACAAGCAGGTGGAGTGGGAGAGGAAGAAGCAGGCTCATAGCGGAGGAGCCTGATGTGGGGCTCGATCCCATAACACCGGGATCACGCCCTGAGCCTAAGGCAGACGCTTAACCGCTGTGCCACCCAGGCGCCCCGCTATTCTAGAATTTAACTTGTGTTGACATTTTAGAGATTCATCGAAATGTCCATTGCTCTTGTATTTCTGGAAGTTTTGCCCATGGAGTAGATAAGAAAGTTTGGTCTGACTTTTGTTCCTTTCTATAAGTATGCTTGTTATATAAAATTTTTGTAATTTAAAAGTGTAGCAAAACAATGCATTATCCTTAAATGCATGGCCTAATTGATATTATTTACTAGAGGGGTTATCCTTGATTACAGTGGTTGACTTCCAATAAATTATTGACTACTCTTACATCTTTAATATATAAGATGAAATTTAGATGTTCATATGAAGTCCAAATACTGTGCCCTTGTAAATGACCTCTGCTGACTTATATTCTAAATTTTACTGGTTAGTTTATAGGATAATTTATAATTTTCTGTTGTTTCTTAAGCTTTAGTATACTTAAACAAGACTTTAGTCTGATTTGTTTTGCTTTGTGTTACTACTTTCTTCTCAGCCTTCTATTAAATTGGTGCCTAAACTTTACATAAATTTATATAATAAAAAGTAAATTTATGAGAATTATCGTATAAAAAGTAATATTTATAAGGGTATTTTTCAGACTTTCAGTATCTGAAAAATTTTTGAGAAATGTTTTAGAGAAATATTTGTTTTCTTTGTATTATTTGCAGTATTTAAAACGAAGTACTTAATACAGTTTGTATTATAAGGGTGGACCACTCTAGTCTGTAGTCTCTTGTGGGTGAAACTGTTTTTTGCGTTTTGTTTTTTTTTGCTTTTAATAATTTGTGAATGAAGGTTAACCAAATAAATCATATCGTTTGGATAAAAACAATCACGTTCAGTGTACATAGGTTTAGAGTGGGAGTCCTTCTGATTCATATCCTGTTCTCATTTTCAACACTAAAAATATAAAAAAAAATCAATGTAAGTGTATTCATAATGGCATAGGTTCAGAAGAAGCTGTGTCTAGTAGTAAAATGAGTTTATGTAGAGCAGTAAAAGATTGTAGGTTCTACTGTTTTTAGTGTATAGTTCTTTTTTTTTTTTTTTAAGATTTTATTTATTTATTCGACAGAGATAGAGACAGCCAGCGAGAGAGGGAACATAAGCAGGGGGAGTGGGAGAGGAAGAAGCAGGCTCATAGCGGAGAAGCCTGATGTGGGGCTCGATCCCAGAACGCTGGGATCACGCCCTGAGCTGAAGGCAGACGCTTAACGACTGAGCCACCCAGGCGCCCCAGTTTTTAGTGTATAGTTCTACAAGTTTTGCCAAATGTACACAGTTATGTATAACCACCACCACAATCAAGATGTAGAACAGTTCCATGATCCCCCAAATTTCCCATGCCCCTTTGTTATCAACAACTCCCATTCTAGGGATAGGAATGGGAATCCATTGAACAGTTTACATTACCTTAAATTTGCCTTTGCGAGAATGCCCTATGAATGAATCATAAAGCATGTGGCTTTTTGAGTTTGATGGCTTTTTTTCACCTAGCATGATATTCATCCATGTTTTAAGTGTATCAGTTCCTTTTCTTTCTTTCCTTCCTCCTTCTCCCTCCCTCCCTCTCTCTCTTTCTCTCCCTCTCTCTCTTTCCCTCTCTCTCTTTCTTTCTTTCTTTCTTTCTTTCTTTCTTTCTTTCTTTCTTTCTTTCTTTCTTTCTTTCTTTCTTTCTTTCTCGGACTTATTTATTAGAGCGAGAGAGAGAAAGCACTGAGGGGCGTGTGAGCTAGGGTATGGACAGAGGGACAGGGAGGGAGAGAATCTTTAAGCAGACTCCCAGCCGAGCACAGATCCCTACACAGGGCTGATACCAGGGTCCTGAGATCATGACCTGAGCTGAAATCAAAAGCCGGCCACTTAACTGACGGAGCTACCCAGGTGCCTTTTATTTCTGAATAGTATCCCAGTGTATGGATTGTCTACTGTTTGTTCTTTCCCCAGTTGAGGGACTTTTGGGTGGTTTCCATTCCCCGGCATTTTTGGAAAAACAACAACAACAACAAACCAGCTATAAATATTTGCTGCAGTTTTTCATGTGGACACAAATTCTTATTCTACTTGAACACACACACACACACACACACACACACGATGGATATTGCTGGGCTGTATGGCAAGTGTATGTTTAACTTCAGAAAAAAATGACAAAGTCACCTTTTCCAAAGCGGCTGTACTATTTTTGCATTCCTGTCAGCAGTACATGACCATTGCGATTACTCTGTATGCTCACTAGCACTTAATATGTTCAGTTTTTCTTTTAAGCCATTCTAATATATGATACTGTGATTTTAATTTGTATCTCCTTAATGACTGGTGATGTTTTGAGCATCTCTTCATGTTTTTATGTGCCATTTATGTATCTTCTTTGGTGAAATGTTTGTTCAGATCTATTGTCCATTATCTAAAATGTTTTTTTCCCCCTTGGTGTTGAGTATTGAGATTTTTAAAGAAGAGTATCATATTGTAAATACAAGTTCTTGTCAGATATGTGATTTGTAACTGCTTATCCTTCATCTGTGGCTTGACTTTTTTGTAGCTGAACATAACTTTTCTGTGTTTTTTTTTGAAAAGCAGAGTTCTTTATTTTGATGAAGCCCTATTGAATAATTTCATTATGGATCATGGTCTTGGTGTCATATCTAAGAAATCTTTGCTAACCTAAACTTTATATAAAGATTTTCTTATGTTTTTGAAATTTTTATAGTTTTAGGTTTTGCATTTTGGGGTTTATATTTCTATATGGTATGGCCTATGATTTGAAGCTCATTTATTCATATTCATTTATTTCAGCACCATTTGTTGAAAAGACTGTTCTTTCTCCACTGAATTACCTTTGTACCATTTTTGGAAGTCGATTGACCATATGTTTGTGGGTCTGTTTGTGGACTCTTTGTTCTGGTCTGTTGTTCTATATATCTGTTCTATCTCTAGTACCACACTATCTTGTCAATTCTAGTTCTGTAGTAAATCTGGAAATCAGGTGGTGTAAGTCTCCTAGCTATATTTTTCTTTTACCACATTATTTTGGGTATTCTAGTTCCCTTTGCTTTGTCATATAAATGCAGTTTTTCTCTTTCTATAGAAAATCCTGCAGAGATTTTTGATTATAATTCAATTGACTCTATAGATTCATTTTAGAAGAATTGACATCTTGACAATAACTTTTTCTGTCCGTGATCAATATATACCTCTACATTTGTTTATGTCTTTTTTATTTCATTTATCATTATCACAGTTTTTAGCATTTGGATCTTGCACATAATTTGTAAGTTTTATATCCAAGGACTTCATGGGTTTTGGTGCTATTAAAAATGATTATCTTAAAAAAATGCAATTTCTTACTCATAATAGTATATAGGAATATGATTTTTCTTGTTAATGTTGGTTTTAGTATTCTCTGTTCTAGCTAAACTCATTTTTAGATCTACTAGCTTTTTTTCTGTTGATTCTGTAGGATTTTCTAATAGTCATGTCATCTGTGAATAGAGATGTTGTATTTCTTCTATTCCAGTTAGTATGCCGGTATTTTTTTTTTTTTTTCTTGCCTTATTGTATTGGCTGACACCTCCACTAAAATAGGAGTTGTGAAAGCAGACATCCATTCCCCCTGATATTAGGGGGAAAATATTAAGTCTTTTGATATTAAATATGATATTAGTTGTAGGTTTTTTGTGATTGTTCTTTTAAGAATTTTTTTGAAGGGAAAAAATCAGTTCTACAGTCTGTTTTAAAATTGTTGAAATCATGATAAAATTATAATGGTATCTAAAAATTGCAGTTGGCATTGCTCAAACTTGTTTAGTATTCCACATTGTGTGATTGGACAGCTGTAACACCTAAACATTTCAGATAAAGTATTTCAGGACCATTTGAGGAAGAAATAGAGAGTTATGGTTGTTGTCTGGGGGCGCCCGGGTGGCTCAGTTGTTAAGCATCTGTCTTGGGCTCAGGGCGTGATCCCAGTGTTCTGGAATCGAGCCTGCTTCTTCCTCTCCCACTCTCGCTGGCTGTCTCTCTCTGTCAAATAAATAAAATCTTAAAAAAAAAAAAAACACAACATTTCAGATAAAGTATTTCAGGGCCATTTGAGGAAGAAATAGAGAGTTATGGTTGTTGTCTGAGAACTTTGACGTCTTCTGTTAAGGTCAGAGTAGCACTAGCCTTAAAAAATGATATCATGAGGAAGCAATTAGACTTGAATATGAAGTATTCTATAAGATACCTAACTGGTTTTGTCATTAAGTTAATGGCATGTTGGAAAAAAGGTGAGCTGTTATAGAGTAAGGAGACTTAAGAGATATGACAAGGGAGGCCATTGACCTTGTTTAAGTTCTGATTTGATGTATACCAAACTATGTACTTTATATCAAGAAGAACAAAAAGAAAAAGCAGGGTGGTTGAAGCAGATGACAAAGTGTTGATAATTTGGTTTAGAAATTTATTGGTCCTGTTACTTTAAAGTATGTTTGAAGATTTTAATTAATAATTTATATATACATTTTTGAAGATTTTATTTTTTTATCTGTCAGAGAGAGAGAGAGTGCACACAAGCAGGGGGAGTGGCAGGCAGAGGGGGAAGCAAGCTCCCCACCAAGCAGGGAGCCTGACGTGGGACTTGATCCCAGGACCCTGGGATCATGACCTGAGCCAAAGTCAGACACCCAACCGACTGAGCCATCCAGGCATCCTAGTAATTTTTTTTTTTTTTTTTATTTTAAACAACGTGCAGAATAGGTGTCACCAACTTGGAAAAAAATCTTGGAAAGAAGAGTGGAACTCTTCACAAATGCTGCATCACCAGCACTCTTTATGACACAAGAGACTGTTATGTAGAAAAACACTGACACTAGTGACCAAGTTGAAATGTGATTCAGAAGAGTCACACACTGAATGCTGATGACGTTTTAGGAATTTTAACCTTTTTTGTTTGGGGGGGCTTATATTGTCCGTTTATCTATGTACAGTAATGATATTTGAAAAACATATCAATAGGGCGCCTGGGTGGCTCAGTCAGTTAAGCCTCCACTCCTGGTTTTGGCTCAGGTCATGATTTCAGGATCATGGGATCCAGCTCAGCTTTGGGTCCCGTGCTCAGCAGGAAGTCTGATGCTCTGCTTCTCTTTCCCTCTCTCTCTGCCCCTCCCCCCTGCTTGCTCGCTCAATCTCTCTCTCTCTCTCTCAAATAAACAAATCTTAAAAAAAGAAAAACATGTCAATCTTTAAATAATTGTACATAAAATCCTAAGTGATAAGAACCATGTTATAGTTTAATTGGCAGCTTACCTCCACCCCTTCACCTCCAGTGATGTATAAAAAAATTGTGTTTCTTAAAATTGATGGTGTCTTACAGCCAGTGAGACACATTAGGAAGAAAAGCAAATTAATATGGGGTGTTCATTTTATTGAAATGTTAGCTCTCTTTCTCACCCAGGAAAAGCTCTCCCCAGAAGATAAATGTGTGATAACACAGATTCATGACACCTTCATTCAGAGGATTGTAGAAAACTTTTGGTTGGTTTGTCTTGAACAGAGGCAATCTGTTGCTAGCAGGAATGTTTGTTTATTTGCTGTACTTTATTTCCATTTCTTTAGTGATGAATAATGTTTCTGACGGAGGTTGCTTTGGGTAAATTTGGTAAATCATGGTTAGCCACATAGGCAGGAAAATAAAAACCTATCTGACATACCAAAAATAAAATTATCCAGTTTTATCATTTAAAAAAAGTCCTATAGATAAAACCCATGATTGTAAATACACTTTTTCTAATTCTGTGTGACTAGAGAATATGGAGATGCATTTTGAGATGTCTTTTGGTATGGTAAAAGCATTACAAATGCATTGTGGATTTAACGTGTGTTTTAATCCTCTGTCAAAATTTTCTCTGGTGAGTGCTTTTGTCAAGATAACAAGTAAAAGGTAGAGAAAATTTTCTTCTGCAAATGTCGCTTCCGTCCTTCCAATTTTTTGCTATCTTGAACTGAACTAATATAATTTAAAAGGAAATTAGGTGTCTTCTCTAGGGTGTTTTATATCCTTTTATATATGAAAAGAATGTTAGGAATGCATGGGGCATTGTTAGACTATTGGATTCTCTTGGTGTTAGAGTTACTTGTGACTCAGTGTTATATTTCCAAGGCAAATACCTTTTTTTCCAAAATGTCAAATATTAATGAAATTATGAGTTTAGGAAATAAATTTGGTTTTGTATTAAGATTTAATTTCCTGGCATTTCCCCTAAAATCATGTCCTTAAAATCCTATTGAGATACTGCCTTTAGAATATTTAAGGAAATTTGAGTAACTGACGTTTTTGAATATTTTCTCGTTTTAGTTTTTCCTCTAAAAATACAGATGCTAACCTTAGCTTTAGTTTGTCACATTTTGTTATCTTTAGATAGAATTTTAACAAAATTTGTCTTTGTGGCGCTGTTAGGTGGAAAGATTAATTTGAGAATTTAAAATGATTTCAAATTTTGAAGAGTCGGGTTGGAAAGTCTTTTGCTGGAGAGGGGTTGTACCATGCTTATATTCTGAAGACTTTAAAATTGAGACATGTTAGTTCCTTCTGTACGTAGGATTTTTTTTTATGACTTTAGGCAAGTATTTGACTTCCTTTCTCAGTTTCAGCATGAGATCATTCATTTCAATGAATTCTTTAACTTTGCTTTAGAGAAATGTTTTGAAAGTTAATTTTTATTTGGACGCCTTTCTTACTAGTTCAATTTTTTGTTTTGTTTCGCTTTTTTCAGTTGTGGAAGAAGGACTTTGGGAAAATGGCCTTTCCTATGAGTGTCGGACACTGCTCTTCAAAGCGATCCACAATCTGTTAGAAAGGTAAGAGAAGGAACAGCATCACAGTTCTTTTGAGACACTCAGGTGTAATGCTGGACAGTCCCAGGTTTTCCTGTAATTCTCAAAATGCTTTCACATACAATTTTATGAAGATAAAATTCTATAAATCTCATTTCTTTTATATTGATATAATTTCAACCTTAGAGAAGTTTCAGGAATAACACAAAAGAACTTCATATATCCTTTTACTCAGATTCACCAATAGTTTTTCTTTTACCCGGTTTGCTTCATACTCTGTGTGATTGCTTGCCCTTTTACTCTTAACATGTGTATTTTAAATTTATTTCCTGAGCCACTCAAGAGTCATTTGCGCACTTGAGATTGTTCTTTCTTTAACCCCTAAGTGTTTAGGTGTACATTTCCTAAGGACAAGGATATTTTCTCATGTAAGCACTGTACAATTATGAAAATTAGGAAATCTAGCATTGATAAAATGCCATTATCTAATCTGTAGTTCAGCTCAGATGTTATCAGTGTGCCAGTTATGTCCTTGATATCTTAAACCCCTTTCCCCCAAGATCCAATCCATGATCATACATTTTAGTTTTCATGTCTCTTTAAATTTAGAAGTGTTCCTTAGCCTTTCTTTTTCTTTCTTGACATTGACATTTTGAATGAGTTCAGGCCATATGTTTTATATAATGTCCCTCAATTTGAGATAGATTCTTCATGATTAGATTTAGGTTATGTGTGTTGTAGTGATACCACAGAAGGGATGTTGTGTCCTTCTTAGTATGTCAAAGCAGGAGGCCTATGATTTCTGTGTCAGTGATATTAACATTGTTGATCACTTGTTTGAAGTGGTGTTTCGTCAGATTTCTACACTGTAAATTAGTAAGTACATGTTAATTGTGACCTTTGTTAATTCTGTCTTTGTAATTATTAAGTAATTTGTGGCCAGATACAATGAGATTGTGTAATTATCCTGTTACCACGTTTTGACTCATGTTTTATCTTCTATTGTCTAAATCAGTTAGTAGAGTTATGGCTGTAATGTTAATTTTCAAATGTCACCTTTCTCTTTGCTTTCATTGTTTGACATTCTTTTTGTAAGGAAGAGCTTTTCATTTTCTCATGTACACATGCATGTATGTTTTTAATCTCCCGTAATCTTTTTAGCTATATAAATTTGGGGAAATGGGTTTCTGTTTTATTCAATGGATTATACTTCATTACTACCATCATTTATTTTGTTGTGTAAATTCTTCCAGATTTGGCCAGGGGAAGCCCCTTCATGATGGCTTCTCTGGCCTTTTGACCTGTCATTGTTCTTGTGCTTCCTTACTTTATGGCATAACAGTATATTCCTGGATCGGATAGCATCTTAAGGGGAAAAACAGATGAGCAAGAATGTGTTAATTAAGAACTTCTATGGGAAAAACTTTTTTCACTTCTCTTTTTGAGTCTTTATTTGGTACTTTGAGGTGATCAAAGTTGAAAGGACATTCTGGTACCATTCAGTTCCTTATCCAAGCTGTTAGTTATGGTGATGTCACTACAGTGTTAATGCTTAGGGGACCTAAGCTGCAGTTGATAAGTTGTCACCATTTAAGTCACTCAAAAAGACCTTTCCCACCAAATTTATCCTTTTCATTCTGAACTTCAGTTTCTACCTCTGTGCTTTGGAGTGGACCTAGAAGTCATCCATCTGTTACTAAGGTAGTATATTTTAGAAGCATTGATTTTTGAGAGTTGAGTACTCTTAAATATGTCAAATATTTGATAATTCTCTCTCCCACTGCAAAATAAAACAAAAGTACACACAAAGTCCCTTTAGGAAAATGTGGAAACTTGACTGTTTCTATAATCCGATGCCATAACAAAGCTCCTGTTATCTGTAAAATAAAGTACCGCACCTTTAAAGCCTTTTTTTTTTTTTTAAGATTTTATTTATTTATTTGACAGAGCACACAAGAAGGAGAGCAGCAGAGGGAGAGGGAGAAGCAGGCTCTCTGCTGAGCAGGGAGTCCGATGGGGGCTCGATTCCAGGACCCTGGGATCATGACCTGAGCTGAAGGCAGACGCTTAACCAACTGAACCACCCACGGCCTCCCTAAATATAGTCTTTTTGATGTAAATTTGTAATGTATGTGGAACAAAACACATATTTTAAAAAATAGCTCACTGTGTTTTTTTTAAAATTTTTTCAGAAAAAATAATTTATGGTTGAACTGTATTCTTTTCAGTGTTTTGTGATTTAAATGGAAGAAAATTAGAAGAACAGAAATACCGGGAGAGAAGAAAAATGCAGATAATTCATTTATTCTTTGCTCATGAATTCCAAATCTGTGATGAAAACTTAAGTTCAGGGGCGCCTTGGGTGTCTCAGTTGGTTGAGGGTCTGTCTTCGGCTCAGGTCATGATCCCAGGGTCCTGGGATCGAGCCCCATGTTGGCCTCCCTGCTCACGGGGGAGCCTGCTTTTCCCCCTGCTCATGTGTGCGAGTGTACGCACGTGCACTTACGTATACGCGCTTTCTTTCAGACAGATAGATAGATAGATAGATAGATAAATAAATAAATAAATAAATAAATAAATAAAGTCTTTTAAAAAACTCCTGAAGTTCAGGTTGAGTTATTTGATAGGAAAGTTAATTGTGACATATGCAGTGTGTCATAGAATAAAGCTTCGGATGGTTCTAAAGAACTTGGGGTTAGACCTTGGTTTGATTTTACAGTCTTTTGCTTGGACAGTTACCCTAACCTCACCAAGCCTGAGTAAACACCTTTAAATTAAGTATCAGATACTGTGCACCTTGCGTTTTTGTTAGATGATGTATGCTGCATAATACTTGACCTATTGTTACTGTTCAAGAATTTTTAATTCCTTTCCCCATAAATTTATTACTTTTCATACTTTGATTTGAATCCTCTTATAAGACTTTATTTTGAAATAAAACAGTATTTCTCTTAGAAAATAATTAATAATCAAGCTGTTTAGCTCCCTTACTACAATTAGAATGGACAAGTTGAGACTTTCTTGAAAAATTGTAATAATTCCTTTGTCTTTCAAAGTAATGTTCTCTTTTCACCAAACTTAGCTGTGTTGCATGTGTGAAAATTACTCTGCTTGTGAGGCAAGGAATCATTTTAAATGGTTTGTTTTTAGCTCTATTTATTGTCACCAGAAACTGGCTTGGCTAACACATGCTTGCCCTTTGTTTGTCCCTAGCTTAGACCATTTGCTGTAAACTTACTTAATTTGTTTACAACCTAAATTTATTGAAATACAGTTTACTATCTTATTCCTGACCTGGCAATTTTCTGTCATGCCTTTCCATTTCTATTCAGAAAGATCAATGGGGTTTCCTGTTGAGGGTGTTTTGAGTTTCTAGCATGAAAGCCAGAATTGAGGTTATTGAAGCAGATCATAAAGGAATATATCACCTGCAGGGTGTTTGTGCTCCCCAAAGTATTTTTTTCCTAGTTCGCATATTAACAAAGTTTATACTAGTGATGATTTATTATTTCTGCTTTTTGTTTTTAAGCATACGGATTTGTTTAATTAAAAGGGAATTCCATTAACTGCCTTGAGAGGCTTGCACTTTACAGCTAAATAAGAGTCATATAAATTGATCTTTTTTTCCAAAAGGCAGCAGTTGCTAGTATATACAGAATGATGAGTTACTGCAGTGGTTATTAAAAATAATTTCACTATGGAAATTAAGATAACATTGTAAACTTCTCACAGAATAAGATAATTTCATTTTTATTGCTATTGATTGGTGCTGAGGTAATACTATATTGATGTGTGTCTTTTATTTTAAATTCTAAGGTAATAGGACTTTAAATATTTTATCTTTCATTTACTTATTCCTCCTATAGCTCTTCAGTATTTGCATACACTGCTAGCCAGTGTCATCTGTTCATTAAGAAAATAAAAAACCTCACTGTTGCTTACTCAAGAGCATTTTCCTTCAAAGTGTCAGATAGAAGCTAACATATCTGGGGGCGCCTGGGTGGCCAGTCTTTGAGTGTCTGCCTTCGGCTCAGGGCGTGATCCCGGAGTTCTGGGATCGAGTCCCACATCGGGCTCCTCCACTGGGAGCCTGCTTCTTCCTCTCCCACTCCCCCTGCCTGTGTTCCCTCTCTCGCTGGCTGTCTCTCTGTCACATAAATAAATAAAATCTTTAAAAAAATAAAAATAAAAAAAAAAAGAAGCTAACATATCTGGCTGTAATATTACATATCTTTACAGGGGCACACATTGTTACAAGTCCCTTTTTCTTCATTGCCTCCAGAGATGGAAGATATTTTATATCTGCTCTGCCAGCTTAATTAATATATATGTTGGGCAAGTGACTTAAGCTTGCAGAGCCTTTGTTCTTTCTTTACCTATAAAATGGTAAAAGATTGTTTTGCTCAGCACCTTTCTCCTTGTAAGAGCTCAATAAATGGCTAACTGCTGTTAATATTAGCGAATAGAAATATCAGTAATACCATTTTCAGAATTGGACACAACATTAAGTCAGTTAGCGTGTTTACCCAGATAATTCTGGAATCCCATTCTATAATAACCTTTTTATGTGGTCATCCATCCTTTCCTTGGAAACTTCTGGTTGTTTGAGCACAGCTTTCTAAAGGAGTTCTTTTCATCTTCAGAGAGATGTTAGAACATTCAGTTAGTTAGATGTTAGAACGTTCATTGTTTGAAAATCTCTTATGCTGAGCAGAAATCAGTTTCCCGTAATTGTTTTAAAAAAATCTTAATCCTGTTCTTTGGAGTTCATATATAATTCATCTAATCTGCTTCCATGTGGTGGCCTGTTTAATATCTTGGTACCCTGAGTTTTTTTGTTTTCTTTGGTTTATGGTTCTTATATAATATTGGACAATCCCCATGCCCCCATCTTCCAGATATCCCTCTAGTCAGTCCCATTCTCTTCATTTTGACTGCCACTGGCCTACTTTAAGAAGTCATAAGTGTTTGATGAAGTTTTGCAGTGGCCTCGTCTATAGCTAGGTTAGGCTCAGTTGTGCTGCGGGAACAGAAGACCTGAAAGATCTTACTATCTTACAACAATTGAAGTTTTTCCTTGCTCATGCTGCTAGCCCCTTGTGAGTCATTTGCTGGTAGCACTGCTTATAGCCTCTTGCCTCCGGGCAAGAATCATTGCTGATGGGGCAGCCCTGTCAAAGACTTGCTGATAGAGAGCAAAGAGTAAAGGCAGAATGCATAATGGCTCATTGAAGCTTCTGTTTAGGAGTGGTGTATGCCGTTACTATTCACGTTTCATTGGCTGAGAAATTTGCCACCAAGCTTAAAGTTACATGGATGAGGAAGTATTGTCTCTCAATCTGTAGGAGGTACCCAAGTCACATGGCCACACTTGATGTTAATGGGACAGGGAGGGATAGAGCATATTTGGGAAAAGGATACAGTCTACCATACCTCTTGATTGAGGTCTTCTCCCTTCTCATACTCTGTCCTCCAAACTGATGTTGGTTATATTACTAAAATACAGATATGTTTCTAAAACACATAATTATGCATATATTTATACACATTTTTAAAAAGTTTGAGCCTTATTGACTTCTTTTAGTATATTATTGTGATTTTTTTTTTTTCCCAGTCAGAATTTCTGTATCTGAGAGTGTTTGGGTCTTTTAAGTTTTATAGTTTTAGATGATGCAGTCATGCATATTTTTTCTCTTCTGAGACAGTAAGCGTGGTTGTTATTTTCCTAAGGACTGACTATCCCTTTTTGGCAAAATACCTGGAACGATAAAATGCCATTAATTTTGTTTTTACTTGTATAGACTCTCTGTTGATTTTCCTGTCGTTTTCTGATAATGTCCTGGTTCAGATTGTTTTCATCAGTCTTTGCAATTAAGTGGGATTTTGTTATGTATTGACAACTTCTCAAAGGTTACACTTCGTGTTTCAAGTTTAGGCTGCCTCACACTCCTCACTAGTGGAAAAAGACCTAGGCTGGGAAGAGATTATGGAAAACTAAAACCTGGGATCTTTTCCAGTAGTTTGTTCATTTGGCATTTTTATTATATTTATTTTTTATTTTTTAAAAAATTTTATTTATTTATTTGTCAGAGAGAGAGTACACAAGCAGGGGAGCTGGCAGGCCGAGGGAGAAGCAGGCTCCCCACTGAGCAAGGAGCCCAATGCGGGACTCGACCCCAGGACCCTGGGATCATGACCTGAGCCGAAGGCAGATGCTTAACCAACTGAGCCACCCAGGCATACCATTCATTTGGCATTTTTAATATTGTAGGTTTAGTGGCTATTACTCCTATGTTATTATAATTGGTATAGTTTTCATAGTATACTGTATCCTTCTCACCAAACTCTATCTCAGTGAAATAAATCATTGGTTTGAAGAGCTGTAAAAAAAAGAAAAAAACCAGGAAATGTGTTCAGTTCATATCATCCAGAGTTTTAGTGCTGCCTCAGTGATTTGCATTACATGTGGGACTTTCTTGCTTTCGTGTATCTTTGTAGAAATGCTTAAAATATCTGGCAGAATGCTATCAAATTGGCATTAAATGTGGTAGTATATTTTAATTTTAGTTGTCTTAAGTTTTTAGAATAAAACACATAAGCTGATTTTGATGGAGAGGTATTTTTTTTCCTCTAAAGTGCAAATAACTGCTTTGCACACAATAGAAGATTATATGGGTCTTTTAAGCTGTTATGCTCTATCCTGTCCATACTTACTTAGGGAGACTTTAATCTGTGAGTATTGGACATTTGTAAAACATAATGGCCCTTCAGAGCAGTCCACTGGTGCTGCTTTCCTAATGGATTGCCAGCATAGTCACCCCATGGTAGTTTATAATACAGCTGTAAAATTGCCTTTGGCCCAGAGCTGCTTGGTTTGCCAAGAGTTGGTGTTTAGAGGAAAGATATTCATTTGGAAAAGTACAGTAAAAATAACATGGAGAAAGTTGAAATTATAATTATGATAGCAGTAGCATTATATTTGTATATTACTAGCTTTCAGTGTCCTGTGGCATTGTGATTTAATAGAGGTAATCATCAGAGGGCAAATGAGCACTGTCCTTGGATGTGCTGGCTCAAGAATTTAAAAATAATAAATATATTCACTAGAGCATGGTGGTATGAACAGGCCTAGTTGAAGAAATGGTGATAGAATTTTGCAACATTGAGAGTCCTTGGGTATGAGTAATCAATAAATTCCCATTTTATTGAGTTGTGGTAGTGTGCGTTTCTCTAAAAGAAGTAGGAAAATGAGTTTTTAGATCTAAGGGGCATATTCTTTTTCTTTTTTTTTTAAGGTTTTATTTATTTATTTGAGAGAGAGACAGAGATAGTGAGAGAGAGCATAGGGGGGCTCCCCACTGAACAGGAATCCTGATACAGGGCTCGATCCCAGGATCATGACCCGAGCTAAAGTCAGACACTCAACTGACTGTGTTAACCAGGCACCCCAAGGGGCATATTTCTTTTAAAGGAAGAATCACTATAAACATTATAGACACAGGTGAATAAAAGCACGTATCTGCTGTAAACATTTAGAGAGAAGCATGTTCATCCTAAGACCGATCAATTTATATCTATTTAATATTTTTAGGACAGAGAAAGGATTAAGACTTTCAAAAAAATTTTTAAAAATTTGTGGCTGGACAGTGGGATTGATTCAAACTAAAAGCTTGAAATTAGAGGAGAGGTTCTTTGGAACAACATTAGAATGGACGTTTAAAGGTGAGGGTAGCCCTACAAAAATGCCTAACCTTACAGAGATACTGGAAAGGATGGAAATGATAGCGTTTGCTTGGCCAGACGAGGTAGCATTCGCTAGGGCACAGTAGGAACCCAAAATAATGAAGATAGAAGGGATCAGTTGAAAAAGATTCCTTCAGCTTTTAAGTTACAGGACTTTATTTTATTTGGTTGGGAATTGGGAGAAATTTCTAGGAAGGAGATTAGTTTTTAGGAAGGAGACTTTTTTGCATGTTTATTTGATATAGATTGGAGTGGTAAGTTAGAGGCTTTGATGCTGGTGAGGAACTTCGTTATGAAATTATATGAAGTTTAGTCTATCTGAGCAGCTCTGTAACCAGATAATAACACTAAAGTGTACTTTGATTCAGGGTGTGATAGAGAAACACTGCCCTTGGACTTTTTAATCTTTGGAAACTGTCACACCTGCATAATTTGAGGTGCGCAGAAAGACCCAGAGCCGGTGGTGGCTCCCTTCTAAACCTCCAAACGGTCCCATCTGGGAAATAGTTTGATGAGCGAGGCTGTGGCTGCTGCTGTGGCACTTGTATTCTGACACCAGGTCTGCCATGATTTTGGGATTAGAGATTGGGGTTTGCCAACTTTTTGGAGGCACGGTCTTGTAGTTGATTATTTAGAGTCATATGGCATGACCCGGAAACATGTTTGCGTGTGTACACATACACACATGCACATAACAGACACACAACCTGATTTCATTTTCATTTTTCAGCAGCTGTTTTCTTCTTGAAACAATGATTTTTTGGGAGGTAGTAGGGGGCTGGGTATTATTTTCTAAAGAGAAATACTTCCCTAGAATTATTGCTTAAAGAACATTTTATAAATCTGGAATCACATTGTGACCTTGCAAGATACTATTGTACTACTGTATACTATATATACAATTATGTCATATCTTAATAGTAAGGTAATTTTGGAAATCTCAATAATAATGACTGGGGTTACAGAGTGAACGACTAGGGTTAACTGACATTCTTGGTGCTATTTACAATGTTGATTTGAAGCAATTTTTGGTAGATGAAGTGTCTGATATGTTATATTTGTCAAGTTAAATATAAATTTTGTCCCTTAAAAATAATAAAATAAAAGTTTATAGAATATAAAAAGGAGAAATTAAATTTCTGATGTTATTTAGTTTTTATACTTTAGAATAATCTCTCTTAAAAAGATTTAATTCTGTTCTTCAAGTGTAATTAAAGTATATGGACAGTTGTGCTAGTCTTCCTATCTTTGTGATATATATTTTTTTAAGCATCTATGTGATTCCCTACATGTTGAGTATCTACTATGATTTTAGTGTGGAGTGAGAGCTGATGGGGTATATAAAAAAAGTGAAATACATAGATTTTATTTTTCCTCCCAGCATCGAGTGTCTCTCACTAGCCGGGAACATATACACACAAGAAAATTCAAATAATAGTGTGAGGCTGCCCATGATTAGTGGTTGCAAACACGAAGAATAACACTGTTATGTTGTGAATAGGAGAACACTTCTTAGTGTATAGCATTCATTTGCCAGATATTTATTGAGCACCTACTAGTACAGAGCGGAACATAAGGCGTATTACATAATAGGCATTTAAATATTTGTTGAATATTGCCAGTAAATAAGATAGGTACTGTGTCTGCCCCCAGATTTCTCATAGTTTCTTGGAGAAAAAAAAAAGAGCCATAGAAATGAATCATTACAACTTGGTGATAAAAGTGCTGATTTGTAGATATTAGAGTGCTGTGCTGGCTGATCTGGGACAAGAAAGATGAACAGAATTAAATTAGAGGAGGATGGGGTAAAGTGGGATGAGAGAGGGATTCCAGGCCAAAGCAGGGTTAGTAGTGATCTGTGGTAGTATTTTATATGGAAGTTCTCACTCTAGGATCTGCTTCAGAGCTTTCACCAACCCTGTGGAATTTATATGCAATGTTTTGCTCTTCCATGCATTTTTTAGGAGAAAGAATCTATAATAACTTCAAAAATTATTATTTTTTAAGACTTCATTTATTAGAGAGAGAGAGTGCGAGAGAGAGCATGCACGCTTGTGCTCACAAATGGGGAGGGACAGGGAGACGGAGAAGCAGGCTCCCTACCTAGCTGGGAGCCCCATGCCTGGCTCCATTCCAGGACCGTGGGATCATGACCCGAGCCGAAGGCAGCCACTTAACTGACTGAGCCACCCAAGTGCCCCATTTTTAAAAAAATTATTATTATTTTAAGATTTTATTTACTTGACAGAAAAGTCTGTGATAACTTTCATTAGATTTACTTATACTATAGAATCATGACTCAAAAATGATTGAGAACCAAGGGCTTAGTCCTTCAGTATACATCTGCTCTTGAGCCAGCATAATCCCAGGTGCCAGTCAGGTGGTAGAAGTGTCTTTCTCAGCAAAGACACACCCCTTCTCTCTTATTTCCTCCCATAACCTGAAGTATAAACACCAGATGGAAATACTTTCCATATTAGTCTTGGAGCATCCATGTATCTCTCTCTCTGTTTCTCTCTGTGTGTGTGTGTGTGTGTGTGAGTGAGAGAGAGAGAGAAAGAAATTGAGTGAAGTTTGTTTTTTGCATTAAGTATAGTTGAGACTAGGGAGATTAAAGAGTGTAAAAATTGATACTGATAGTTGCTGAGTTCTTTTTACCTATTTCTTGAGTGAAAAGAAACTTCATCCTCATACTCACCCATCTAACTGAGAAACTAATTCTCTCTTGGTTTGGGGGTTAGGGCCACAGTGCTCAGTGACCTCACTAATTTTGTCCCAGCCTTGTCTGAGGAACTTGATAACTTTGCTAACTCTCTGCCAGATCAGTGCTGAACATGACATTTGAGATTGCTCCCTCTGGAGATAAATCAGTTGCAAATCCAGTACTTACAAGAGTAAAAATATTGCAGTTGACCCTTGAACAACGTGGTTTGAACTCTTCAGGTCCACCTACACCTGTTTTTTTTTTGGGGGGGGGTAAATATAAAGTACTATAAATGTATTTCCTCTTCCTTATGATTTTCTTAACGTTTTCATTTGTCTAGCTTGCTTTATTGTTAGAATATGGTATATAACACACAAAACACAGAATATGTGTTAATCTGTTTATGTTATTGGTAAGGCTTCTGGTCAACTGTAGGCTATTAGTACTTAAATTTTTGGGGAATCAAAAGTTACACGTGGATTTTCAACTGCATGGGGGTTGGAGCCCCTAACCCTTGCATTGTTGAAGAATCAGCTTTATGTCACCTGTGGCAATTTTGTGTTCTGATGTTTCTGTTTCATTGTGTAGGAAATCACTGATCACATAGAAACTGATTAGCAATTGAAAATCACGGAGTCATTTATGACTATCATTTGGAACCAGATAGTTTCAGGTTCAAGGTTCAGTAGTTTCCATGGCTGTTTTGTGTTATTAGTGATGATAACCTTTTTTAACATTGCCTGATGAAGTAGGATTTATAGTGGGAATTCCGGGAGATTTGTTAGCACAGAGAGTCAGACTCTCAGGATTTTCTTTAGCTTTTTGCCTTTTGCCTTTGTACTTGAGTGGTCTTGGCTATGTGCTGCTCCTTTACCCCCAAGCCCTTGTTTGTTTGAAGTCAACAAATAGAGTTCGTGGCTTTTATTTCATAGAAGGGCAAGGGTTTTAAAACAAGTGTTACACTTTGTCTTCTTTAGTCAGAGATATTTTATCTGTTTTTCTTTTATATTCTTACTATCTAAAGCCTTGTTATTTTCTGTGCATAAACCGTAAATTCATGTTGTTTTTTATGTTATTCTTTTGAATTCTGACCTTCAAGACATATATGAAAGTATGAATACTTTATTTAAAGTGGTACTTATTATAAGTGAGGATATGTGTCAGTAGAAGACCACACTTAGTGTTTATGTGATTTTGTACCTGTTACATGTCCCATTGCTTTCATGCTAAGCATTATCGATTTTTAAGAACACCTTCAACTTAATAACAGCTCTTAGAGAATAAAGAAACATTAAATAGGCTCATCAATTATGGGATGTATCTGGACTTTGAAAATGAGGAAGGAATTGCAAAATGTGACAGCATGAGAATCAGTATATGGTAATAGTTAAATGTTCTGGCCTTGTGATCAGATACAGATCTGGGCTTACTCCCCACTTTGCTGTCAGTTAGTTGTGTGACTTTCTGTAGGTGACATTCTCACTGTGCCTTAGCTTCTTCATGTATACAAATTGGCATGTAACATCTGTCTCATAATAGACTTTACAATAATTAAATGCTATACTGCACTTGGTCATAAATGTGGTGGTGGTAGTAGTGATTCTAGTGGTCGTTATTAGTAGTATTACTGGAGGAAGTAATCTGTTACCAAACACTAGAGTTTTTCAGTGGACCTGTCTTTCCATCCATCCATCCTGCCTGCCTGCCTGCCTGCCTGCCTGATGAATACAGTTAAGTCTCTGAGCTAGGGTATAAACTGTGGAGATACCTTTTCAATTTTGCTTCTTGAGTACTTCCACCTAATTGGGTATTCCACATTTCCTATTCTAACTTTAATGGAATCAACATGGTCTTTAACTCTAAAAGCAAGTTAATTTATAATCTTAGTAAGACAGATTGGGTTGCTTTAAAAAATCATTTTCTACATTGTGAACAAGGAAAATTGCTGTAGAAATTCTATTTCAAAATAAAAGCAGTTGAAGCCAGTGATTTTTTGGTGCAGCAGTGCTCCAGATTGGCTTTGCCCACAGGGATTTACATTGTGGCCAGCAGAAACTATTGTTTTTTACTAACCCATCTAACCTGTAATGAGTTGGGTGAAGGCTTGAATTGCTTCCATCCTCCTTGATGGTATGGAAATTACAGAGGCAAAAGCCACGTGCAGAATTGCCTGAATATTGAATAAAGAATTGCTGTATAGCTCTTTTACTGGTGGATAGAAGAATTACATCCAACTTTCTGACAGGTTTTCTTACAAAATATGTGTCATTTCATTGAATAATGTTAGGGATTACTATATTTCATCAATTTCAAAATGTACATTTTCTCCTACATTTTTATATTTTTAAAATCAGGGATACTCCTTAAAATGATGGCATCTTGGAATTGGCCAGATGGCAGTTACGATATAGCTGTCATCTGCCTGCACACAAGTGAACTTGGTCATAGCTGTCTGTATTGTTGTCACTTCAGTTGAATTATGTGCATTTTTGGTATTATATGAGTTGCGTTCAATTGCCATTTAACATGTCTTTGAAAAGATTACCCTATAATTTGACATTGAAACAGAATGTACGTAATACAGCATGGAAGAGAAGTGAGGCACAATCTTAGATATGAGGGAAGCGGATAATCGCTGTTGAAGAAATGGCTGCAGTTCCTTGTTTCCTGCAAAGCCATAGCCATGTGTTTCACCACATCTATAAAAGAAAATACCTAAGTAGAAGAGGCTTACAGTGTTTCTGTTTCCGAAGTCTCTGCAACAGCATTGCATATCACATGCCAAGCCAGAAAGTCAGCATTACGACTTGTGAAATGAGCATCAGTGGCTAGGAAGAATACCTCTGAGGTGCTCTTAAGGAATGTTGATGGTGTCCCCAACATTCTTGATGACCCAAGAATTGAAATAATGCAAAAGCGTGTTTGGATTTTATTTTATTTTATTTATTTATTTTTTTTTTTGCGTGTTTGGATTTTAAGTAATTCAGAAGTTGAAGACATTACAGGAATACATCCACCAATTAATTGTGCATAATTTTTTCCTTGTGCAAGAATAATGCATAATAAGAATTTACACGCAAAGTTAGAAAGTTCTTTCAGCATTTTATAACGTAAGAATTTAAAGTGATAAAACATTTTGACAGTTTAATTAGTGATGTTTTTATTTTCAATAGCATATCTCATCTGTGATTATTTGATTAAATGACTTGCTAATTTGTTATTGAAACTATAAATATAATTCTTGGTGTAATTATTATAGGTGCCTAATGGATAAGAACTTCGTTAGGATTGGGAAGTGGTTTGTCCGACCCTATGAAAAGGATGAAAAACCAGTCAACAAAAGGTGAGTCTTACGCTTTTAGTTTTCATTCCTTTTGCTTGACCACAACTGTGTTTTGGGAAGAGGTGGGTGGGGGAAGCAGCTTATTTATTTATTTTCTAATAATCTTAGTAATTTAGATGTATTGAAATAGATTGCTGGATCACAATTTGTTAAATATTCTATTATTAAATTTTTGTGGAATATTGGAAATTGGATTAGAAAGATTATCAGTAACCCATGTCTAAGCCCCTTCTTCCACACTATTTTGAATTAAAATATTCTGTTTTGTTATTTTCATTGTCCCTTTTTTTTATCTTTTTTCCTTAAAGTGTTACATGGCGTAACTTTAAAAATAGTCAACTGAATTCAGATGGTGATAATTTTTATAGAATTGATTGATGCCCCTTAAAAGTCAGTGAATACTTCTTTGAGAATTCTCAAACCAGGACTGTGAATTACTTTTCTAAACAATCCTAAACTTTTAGCCATCATTTATTGTATGCATGGCTTTAAAGGCAGTCCTTTATAGTAAGCAAGCATGGAATTTTAGATCAGTCAAACCAGGATCAAACACCAGAGCCTTCAAAGCCAAATATTTACTCCACTTACCTCTGAACACAGCATATACTTAATTGGAGTCATAAGTTGATGGGTGATTATTTCATTTCTGAAGAGGAGTGCACACAATCTCAATTCTATTTTATTGTGTGTGAACTTGCCCCAAGCTGAGGATTCCAGCTTCTGGCTGCAGATAAGAGCTCTTGGAGCTTTACATGGTAGCTGTAAGGTTAGATCTTTTTAGGTAGTTTGCCACAATTTTGGCTGGCAGCTCCTGCCTCTTTCGGAACCTTTACTTTCTTAACTTTCTTGTTCCTACCGGTGATTTAATTAGCATTAGCAGCCTTCCCTCCAATCTGTGTGTCTTAAAGCTTTGATGAAGTGGTTGTGGAATCTCATTAACCAAGCCTAATTTATGAAAATTGGGTTTTCCTTTTTCAAATCAGATAAATTAGAGGCTGGGTTTTTTTTGTTTTTTGTTTTTTTGCCAAATCACCATGAACTTCTTTAAAATATTTCCCTTTTTTAGTACATTTCAAATCCTTTAGGATTTACGAAAAAATATATTTAAATAGGAAATAGGTATTTTGTATAACAGAGTTTGCCCGAAAAGGATAATAAAACTTTTAAAGAGTACTGGTGTGTATGGGTGTGTAAAGGTGTGGTTTTGTTTACAGATGCTTTGATGGAGAGGATTTTTTTCTTTTATTTATATTGATTTGGTCTGACTAATGCATTTGTTCCATGGACATAATTAATCTTAGTATTTCCTTAAATTTACAGAAGATGTAGATTTTTTTGTAACTGGTTTGGGGTTCAGGTGGGCTGACCTGGTGTTTCAGGTTTGAGCTTTTGTGTTGATAAGTGAATGGTTATATATGGAGTTGCTTTCGCACCATGATCTTTCCCATTCATTCCTGTGCGCCTCTCCATGCTCGGTGTATGTTCTTACGCTGGTCACTGATGGTGAGCTATCAAAGCCAGTCTTAAAGCTTTTGAATAGTAGCTAGAGGTATTTGTATGATGATTTCACAGCAATTTGGGGATGAAGGGGAAATTTGGAAATAACATAGGGATTGAAAGAGTAGCAATTAGTATTTTAGTAGTAAAAACTAATGTTTGAAGTCAAATATAGTTACCAAATCTATTTTGTATAATGTCTATATATCTTTGCAATGGGATTTACATCCCAGTAGTCTTCCTAACTTTAGCAAACCAGATGTAAATAATACTTGTAGTATATTTAGATATTTGATTTGTAACTGGGAGGCTTTTGATTTCTGAACATTATAATTGAATTATTTCATTATTTTTAGATTTTATGCTCATGGTTGAATGTAGAACTTCATCTTATTGTAGTGTAGAAATGTTAATGATCTTAAAAAAATCATTTTAGGAGGTATTGTTAACAGTTGGCAAATTTTTAAACCAAACATTCAATTTTAAAAGTTGGCATTAGCTGGGACGCATGAGTAGCTCAGATAGTTAAGCGTCTGCCTTTGGCTCAGGTGATGATCTCCTGGTCCTGAGATGGGATGGAGCCCTGCATTGGCGCATTGGGCTCCATGCTCACTGTCCCCTCCCCCCATCCCATACATGCTCTCTCTCTTTCAAATGAATAAATAAAATCTTTTTTAAAAAGTTGTTATTTGCTGTAATAAAACATTGTTAGGTATAGTGTTTTTTTTCCCCCACTTTTATTCTCTGAATAAAATAGAGCCTCTTGTTGGATGCTGAAACAGGATCTTAGTGGTCAAGTCATTTTGGATAGACAGAGTGATGCTGATGAGGACATTTGGATTTAGAAGATTGGGGATCGCATCTCATGCCTCTCTTTAGAAGTTATATAAGCTTTTGGACAAGTTGTTTAGTTTTTGTGAGCTGAACTTTGTTTTTGGCTGTAATTGAGTTGATGATAGTAATTACTACCTTAAAGGGTTATTGTGAAGATTAAATGAGGTAATTTATGTGGCTAGTTTATACTTAAGTTGCAAAAAAGCAAAAGTGCTAAAAAAATTTTATGTACAAATTTGTATTTTTAGGTATGCTCTTATTTGATGCCATTAGATACAAATAAGAGAAATATACTTTAAAGAGTAGTGTTCTAAGTATAAAATTAAGTAGGTCTAGCATATAGATACTTTTGTTCAATAGAATAAAAATATGATTTAACAAACAGTGTATTTTATGTAGCTAAAATAATTCTAATAGTGTTGACAAATTAATGTATTGATGAATAGTTTCACCTAGTGGATTAACAGCATATGATTTCCTGAGCTGTAATTTCTCTCTGTATTGATAGCAAAACTAAATCACTTGTTGATGGGCTGTAAAAGAGTTCTTCATGTTTGATACGATATCATGGTCAGGATAATTTTAGAAAAATTATTATATGTCATATATATAAAAATTTGAACAGGCAGGTCCGAGAAGATAAAAGAAATTTATTCATATTGTCTTTTTCTTTATAGTAACACATCTTTTGTTACTCATATCCTTCATATCCTTAGGAATTTAATAAGTAGGAAAGAAAACTGTGACTTTCTCCTAAAGAGTCGTCACTACTAACATCAAACATACAAAGTTTCTGGGTTTCTAAAGTATGTTGAACTTGAAAAAACTTTTCCTTCCAGGATATGCTTAAAAACAAACTAGTGAAGGGGCACCTTGGTGCCTCAGTTGGTTAAGCCTCTGTCTTTGGCTCAGTCCTGATTTCAGGGTCCTGGGTTCAAGCCCAGAGTTGGGCTCCCTGCTCAGTGGGGAGTGTGCTTCTCCCTTTCCCTCTGTCCCTACTCCCCCTCTTGTGTTCTCTCTGTCTCTCAAATAAATAAAATCTTAAAAAAAAAAAACAAAAACAGTGAGAAATGTATTCCTTTAAAATAATTTAGAAATTATTCATGGAGATTCTTTCTGTCTAGTCTGGTGTCAGCCCATATTTGATTACTGCAGAATTTGAAGTCTATACACTTTATTTTTTGAATGCTAATCTTAGTAAAATAATTGATCGCTCCCAGTAACAGATCAGACATTTGATTTTTTTCTGGTATCAGGTGTACAGTAGTTGAATTAACACAAATATATACTTGCTGGTGCATTTTCTGAATTGCTCAGCTGTTTCTTCCTCATGGACAAACCTACCTGCTCTTGGATGGTACTACAAATAGCCTTATATACTTTTAAATATTCTAATTACTTTTGTATGTGCTGCTAGCAGATATGCATGTACGGGAGCTCATACACAATTGGGAGTATATAATTTTGACTGCTTTTGTGTTGTTTTATTTGGGTATTTTTTCTACTTTTAAGCCAGAGATTACTTCTTTAATTTCTTTATGTTTTCACACTATATATTCAAGAAATGCCCTTACCTTCTGGTTTTAATAGCAAAAAAAAAATGAATTTTTTATAACAAGATGAAGTACTTTGTTGTAGGAGAATATTTAAAAGCACTTTAAAGCTTCCCTGCCTTCTCTTTCCTTATCACTACCTTCCCTGCCTCCCTTTTTACTTCTCAGGCATCTTCCTGTCCTCCTCTTTCCTGTACTTTTCTTACGATGGCCCAGTTATCAGTGTTTCCATCCAGAAGTGCATAGATGAAAAGGCAGGGAAAGGAATCCCTCATCAGAGTATAAGAGACATGTAAACAAGTACTTGCAATGTGAAAAGTAAAGGGAATCTCTTCGTAGTGTCCAGAAAAATAATGATCATTGGTGATCATTTTTTTCAGTTTTTATCACAAATTTACTTTTTACAGGTGGTGCCTTTTGCCATGTGTCTGGTAATGAGGATGGCTGATGGGAAATCCATAAAAGAATATTAATGGAACAATATGGGCTTATCTAATCACACATCATAGTTTCACAGCCTTTTTTTTTTTTAATCTGTAAAGCATGTAGTCATTGTAGTCATTTTCTGCTGGTTTATCTGATAAGATATAGCAGAAGATACTGTGTATTTTGTCACTTGAATATATTTGAGAACTGTGTGCAAAGTGAGAAGAGGGATGTGGTTAGAGTCTTGAGTTGAGGTTCATTGGCATTTGCAGGTGGGTAGAGAAAGGAATACATAAGGAGACTAAGAAAGGTAAATGAGAAATGAGAGCCAGGAGGGTTGGTGTCACCAAAACCATGGATTGTTAAAATTTCATGATTCTCTGTGTCTGTCATACAGGCCCTGTAAAATACATACTGAAAGGATGGATAGCCTCGGCACTTACGTAGTCAGGGTGACGATGTACTTTGAGCAGTTTCAGTGGAGTGATGAATTTGAGGTTACAGTAGTTTGAGTTATAAATGGGGGTTGAAATGAAGATACTGAATTATAGGGTTCTTTCTATGTTTGTTACAAGTAGCTGCGAAGGGAAGAACTGCTGCATCTAGGAAGGGAGGAGAGAAGCATTTAAGAAGAGCCTATGATAAAACTCAGTGATAACTGTCTGTGGTTTTAAAAAGTGTCTTTCATATACCATGCACTCTGTTTTGTTCACAAACATTGTGTAGAGAAGGATGTTAAATTGAGAGAGCAGTTCACCCGGAGGTGATGATAGTTAACTATATGCTGTCCAGGTAGCTCTTTTACTTTGTTTTTCTTTGTTTCCTTTTTCCTTAATAACCAAAACAGAATTATCACCATTAAAAATTTTTTTTTGTTCTATTAGTACTCTAAAGGAGAATACAGTCAAAGCCTATATCCTCAGCAGTAATAATTGACTTCCGTAGTTTAAAATAAAATGTGTTTCAATATATACTGCCTGCTTTCAAGAAGGATTTTAAACACCTTGCAGTAAAATATATACTTTGTTTTTTAATGTACTAGGGAGTTTGGATGAATATCGTTACTGTAATTCCCTTTTTCATTCCTACTAGTGGATTGAAACTAAGCTGGAAACAAAGCTCTCCTTGTTCACTAGACCATCCATCCAGAAATATGGATGATCTTCCATTAACTATTTGACCTTGTAGGACTTAACTTTTAGCAGTATTATTTCCAAAAGGTCTTTCAGTTTTCAGATTCTCTGATTTTAGGGGAACTGTAGAATCCAGGCATGCCCCGAATTAGTCAGTTTGCCTGCCTGCCTGCCTATGTATCTATCTTTCCTTCTTTCTTTCCCTGTATGTGTGTGTGTGTGTATGTGTGTGTGTGTGTGTATGTGCATGTATGTGTGTGTATGTATGTATGTGTATATATACACATACACGTCTTTCCTTCTTCCTTTCTCTACCACCAGGAGCATATTGTTTTGGGTGTGTTTGGTTTTGTTGTAAGCAGAAAGTGACTCCTCTATTTACCAACCAATCCAAGGAATTTGATTTTTCCCGGGGGGGGGGGGTTAGGTGGGTGGGGGGGTGGTTAATTTCAGCAGTGTTCTTCGTAATCAGATTAGGAAGAGAGGAGAGGACATTTTAAGTACCAAGGGGGAGTTAATTTGAGCTGTTGTTTTAGTTTTATAACATACCTGACCACCTATTTTACCTTTGTTTAAGATGTCCTAGCTAAATGCCACTTCCTTTCTTAGGGAAAAAAGTCAACTAAGGGTCAGGACATGAATGAATGGAGGTTCAAATGATTAACCTTTTGGCAGCATAAAGGAAGTGTGTTCAATTTGCTCCTACCTCTGGCCTCCTTTAGGATGTTGTTTTTAGTAAGTTTCTCTCTTCGTATAAACTTTGGTGAATCTAAGCACTATAGAAGCGTATTGTGGTTTTTCAAATACCTAATTCTTATAGATTAATGAAAGTGATTATTCTGGAAATAAGATGAATTTTATTTTTTTTAAGTTTTATTTTTTTTTAAAGTTTTTATTTGTTAGAGAGAAAGAGAGGGAGGAGGTGCAAGCAGGGAGAGCAGCATAAACTACATTTTAAATTGAATGCTTATGTATCTCCTGCTTTGTAAAATAGCTTAATTTAAGCTATTTTGCTGGTGTCTTAGAGTTTAGAAAAGTATAAAATATATGTGCCTGAAAGGTCATTTCTACTCATCATTTCTCATAGCTTATCAATAGCATGTGGGAAATTTTTATGGCAAGTTAAAAACAAACATGTCTAGGGGAGATGACTGCTCCTGCTTTTATTATAATAACTATGTTTTTAAAAAATGTACACATCTATATGTTTGTGTTTTTATTTATAAAATGACTTTGTAGGCTGCCCATAAAGGAGATGGGGGGACATTTCTTAATTGTAAGTTGGAAAATTAAGCCACACTAAGTATAAATTAGTTCTCCAGAATGGCTCAAAAATAGGAGAATCCTGATAACTATTTATAATTTTTTGTTGTATATACCATATATCTCTGGTATAAGAGGTATATAAAATAATATATATATATATAATATAAAAGGTATATTAACCATTGTTTTTCTAATATCAGATTTAAATTATTTAGAAGATCTCATGCTTTACACCTCCATTTAGTTTTTAATATAATTATAGTCAAGATTTAGTGAAAATCATTGTAACATAGGCACAAGACAGATTTTGAAAGAAGCTCTAAAAGTAAAAATAATTGGTGAATGTATGTTTTATTTTTGATATGTAATTTTCAGTTTTACAATTTCCACTGGATCTCTTCTATTCCACTTATCAGCTGATATTTCCTATTTTGTTAATTCACTATGAGCACATTTTCCTTTATGTCTGTAAGCATAATTAAAATAATTACTATAAAATCTTGGGTACTAAATATAATATCTGGATTATATCCGTTGGTTATCTTTTGTCTTCATTATGGGTTAGATTTTGTTGTATCTTCATCTGTTGAATAATTTTGAATGATATTGTGAGTATTATAGATAATATAAAGACTCTGGATTCTGTTTTATTTCTCTGAAGAATGTTGATTTAGTTTAGTTTTTTTGTTTTGTTTTAAAGCAGTAAACTTTATCTGAACTCAGACTCCAACCTCCTGTCTCACCTGTGGTGGGTAGCAGTTGAAATCTTTTTACTTCTTTTAATGTAAGGTTTCATCAGCCTCAGCATTGTTGGCATTGTGGGCCAGATGATTGTTGTGGATACTGTCCTATGCACAGGAGGGTGCCTACCAGCATCCCTGGCCTCCACTTGCTCAATGCCAGTAGTGCCTTCCTCCTTCAGTTGTGACAACCCAGAATGTCTCCAGATATTGCCAGATGTCCCTTGGGAGGCCAAATTGCCGCTGGTTGAGAAACCACTGTTGTAGTCTTAGCTGCACATAATTCAGGGGGTCTATCAGAGATTTGGTCAGAATTTTCTCTGAACTGTCTTCTTTTCAGGCTTTCCTTTCTCGTTTTTAGCTGCTTGGTCTCTTTGAACTCAGTCCTCTGGTTCTTCAAAGCCTGTAAGATTGGAGGTGGAATTTGTATCAGTTTCAGTCAACCCAGGTGGTTCAATCTGCACTCTTGTTGAAAACTTTTTTTTTTTTTTTAAAGAAAGGGAAAGCTCACACAGTGCCATTCCTTCTTTTCAAGTGTAGACTCTTGTCCGCTCTCTAAGTTCTTGCCTGTATTTAGTAACTTTATTATTTAGTAACATTTATTTTTTAGCAGATTTTAATATTTTCTTCAGAAGTTTGGTTATTTTTTTGCAGGGAGAGATGTGTTGGAGGGAGCTACTTTGTTACTACCTGAAATGGAACCTAATGAACATTTTAGGACATAAAACTTCACAATCCTTAGTTACCCTGCTGTTATTTGTGCTTCACTTAAATTTGCATTGTTCGTTAAAAATTGGATGGCTTAGCACCTGGGCCTGAATCACCTTGTAGGAGACTTAGATTTTAATATTATAATTAGTTAATGAAATGACACCTGTTTTCTGGGTGATTCCAATATTTGAGTGTTGTAAATTGTTCCCAATTTATTAATTAATGGCTTTTGTGTTTTTTCTGTTTTAAAAGTATTAACATTTATAGTCCCTTTCCCCAGATTTATAAGCACTAAACATATTTTTAAAAATATAAAGGCATGAAAATTCTTTATTATTTCTTTTCTAAATTGACATTTATATAAAGCCTCGTCCCGAGTACTTTTAAAGCTTTACAAATGTGTTCCTAAATAGTCCTTGTTAATTTCCTTCAGGGAAAGAGGTAGGATGAGAAGTGGGACAGGACAGTAAGAGAAAGGGAAGTCCAGGAGGTTACCAAACTAAAGAAAGGACCAAATGGGTCCTTTCCTTGAAAGGTGTTATGAGTGCTTTCAGTAAAATGTTGTGACTATGGCATCTGTGTAGGATGTTGGCAGCAGGGGGAAAGCATTACAGATTAGAGTTGGATTTCAGGACATTTCTCTTTCACTTTTAGGCAAGAATGTTCATTTCTTAAAAGAAGGTTAAGAATACTGTTTGAAATTGTTGCTTTTACGTAATTTTCTTCCTCATATCTTCTCTTCTTCATTTTAATGAAATGTAATTAGAAATGTTAAGATTACATAAGCAAATTTCACTCTCCTTAAAACAACTGAGCCTAGGTTTGCTTTTGCTTTTGCTATTTTTTTTTTTTTTTTTTTTTTTTTTTTTTTTTTGTAGAATGGAGGTTGTTTTTGAGATTGTTTAGGACTAAGATATCATAAAGTGGCTGGCACAGAACCTGTGTGGCTGGTTTGTTTTTTGTTTTCCGATTTTAGATTTTATTTATTAGAGAAAGAGAGAGTATGAGTGGAGAATTGAGCAGAGAGAGGAGGACAAGCTGACTGCTCACTGAGTGCGGAGCCTGACGTGGGGCTCCATTCCACGACCGACCCTGAGATCATGACCCATCATGACCGAAATCAAGAGTCAAACACTCAACCAGCTGAGCCACCCAGGCACCCGGTGGCTGTTGTTTTAATGGTGGTTGGCTGTCACTAGTGGTGGAAGAGGTGGTAGTAATTATTTTGAAAAAAGCTAAGGATAAATACAATTTTTTATATTCCTGGTAGTTCTTGTATGAGAGGAGATTGCTATTCAAATATTTTTGATATATATAATTTGCATTAAGTGAATTAAGTATTTCTATAAATGTTTATATATAATGGCCACAAGCTATATGAGAAGTAGCATATTGTATGTTGATTCTACCCCTAAAATATTAATACGAGCTATTTCTCTGTTTTTAAAGACCTTTTTTTACTTCATATTTTAAGGTCTGATTGAAATCATCTCCATTCTGGTATGAGTTTTAAAACATGATACTTATTTGCATTGTAGTTCTGTTGCTGACCTTTTATATAAAGGAATCAAAGGGAAAAAAATGGAGAGTACCTAATATACTTTATAGTCATTTGGCTTACCTCTTTGGTATATTTGGAGTGTTCAAGAATATTGTAAAAATAAAGCTTTTATTAAGTATGGTTCTTAGAAAGTATTAATGTGTATCTGAGAACCCATCAGTTGAGCGTGATAATATGTACTTCATTTAGGGTTTTATTAATAGTTGTGTAAGGTTGAAGCATTATAGCTTAATTTTTATGGCTAAAGAGTTTGGAAAACTCTGGGTGCTAAGATGCAATACTAACATATATTATGGAGCCTCCTTCTTGTCTTAATGTTGGGTCTCTTGTTACAGTCTTCTGCCTGTCTGCGTCTTTTGACTTCAGGTTTCTCCTGGTTCTAATCACTCTGCCCTGTGTAGACTTTTTTTTTAAATACATATTTTACGTTTTTTATTTAAATTTCGGTTACTTTCTGTACGAACTTCTGTCAGACTACTCTTGGTGAGGTACTCTCCCACATAAGAACACGATGTGGTGTCAGCTATGTTTTGGATGTTATCCACACTTATCTGGCATCTCTGCTTCCCAGTAGAAGCCTTTTTGTCCAGTCACAGGTGCCCTTCACAATTCCTCGCATTGTCTAAACTCCTTTTCTCTTTGTGCATGTTCTTTTTTTCCCAACCTTTCTGTCTCCCCTGGCATCAAGTTAACTTTGATCTCTCTTCTTTGAGCTGCTCCCCTGAGGCAAGTTTTCTAGCTGCTTTTTTCCCTGGGATTTTACCCCTAAATTTATCAAGAGTATGTTTTTACTTCTGTTCTTATTTATTTTTTTGTTTTGTTTTTAAAAATTTTTATTCTTCACTTGAATTTGTACTAAGGAAATGAGAATTTAGTCTCCTTTTTTTTTTTTTTTTCCATTCCTTTATCATTCCATCGTTGATTCTTTAGAACAGAATCATACTTACTTTGGTGTCCATTGTGCATAATTTTTTTTCTTTTATTCTACTCAACATCTATTACAATTTCTAGTACAAAGAGTATTGAAGGTTTGGTTGAATTGAATGGAATATACTTTTTTGTTGTAAATCTATTTAGTTTGTCCTAGGATGTCTTAAAAGTCATCTAACAAAACAAAATGTTGAGTTATGTCATGAAAAAAAAAAAAAGATTCCCTTTACTATTCTTAAGAGATGATTGTTTAGGGGTCCCTGGGTGGCTCAATCAGTTAAACATCTGCCTGTGGTTCAGGTCATGATCCCAGGGTCCTGGGATGGAGCCCCCAGGTTGGGCTCCCTGCTCAGTGGAGAGTCTGTTTCTCCTTCTCCCTCAACCCTGCCCCCCCCACAATGCGCTCGCTGTGTCTCTCAAATAAATAAAATCTTTTTTTAAAATGATTGTTTAAAATACTATATTTTATAAATTGGTCACAGATCTTTGATTATTATAATAATTGATTTTGTGTGAGTTTTTCCTCAGTTTTATTTCTTATTGAGAGGTTTGCTCAAGTCTCAAGTTTGAGCAGTTGGGCTCTTTAAGATGGATAGTTACTTCAGTTCCAGTGTTTCCTAGTAAAAAGCGTACATTACTCTGTTGGATGTTGTCCTCCATTGGTACTCTGTGAATTGCAACTCTTATTAGTAGAAGCAGCCTAAACACATTTTGAGATTATAACATGCCTCATAGAAAGAAGGTGGGGAGGCTCTCTAAATTGGTTGTACACAGAAGAGCCTAGAAGGAACATTGGTGGCCAGCATTTGAAGTATTAGTATGTACTACTGAAATTGACCAGTATAATTTACAGTGTTACCTGGTACTGAGAATGTAAGAAAACGAAGAAATACCTTAGTATGTATGATTGAAGATAGTTGGTTAAATTTTTTCTGTGTCAGCTGAGATATTTAAACAACAAAAGACAATGTAGAAGGTAAGTTTCATTGAAGAGAAAGTGGGAATATTAGCTGGAGAATTTTTTTTTTTAAAGATTTTATTGATTTATTTGACAGACAACCAACGAGAGAGGGAACACAGGCAGGGGGAGTGGGAGAGGAAGAAGAGGCTCCCAGCGAAGGAGCCTGATGTGGGGCTGGATCCCAGGACTCCGGGATCACGCCCTGAGCCGAAGGCAGATGCTTAACCCAGGTGCCCCTAGCTGGAGAATTTTAAGCTTCTTCTCAGTGGTCTTAAAAGTGTAGCATGCCACCTCCCATCTTTTGTTTCTTATTTTTAATTTTAAAGTCTAGAATTTAAGCTTTATATCAGAGTGTGGTTCACATATCTGAAATACAGCTGTGTTTTGCTGATGATTTGTTGTGTCCTTGAATAAGTAATATTTCTAGGCCTTAATTTCATCATTGAAAAGAAACATCACCCTCAACTAGAGTTCCTTACGTAAAGAGCAAGACATTGTGGTATCCCTGAAACACCCACTTTGTGAAAATAACAAAAATTGGGACGATGTGCTTTTACTATTTAACTTTATCTCCACAGCCCTCTGTTTACCCAGTCTCTTAAAAACTTGTAACCTGGCTTGGAACACAGACTATAATCACATATTTAATTGAATACACACTGTCTTTCCTTATTCCTTAATCATGTTAAGCATGTTTTGTGGGTTCAAAAAGGTAAGTTACTAAAGGACATAACTTTAATACTGGCAAAGCCTCCTCTTTACCCCCAACCCTTAGAAGCACATAGTGCTACAAATACCTAGTGAAAATTCAATAAAATATTTGGTAAGTACATTTCAGACCAGAGGATTCTTCCATTGAAGGATATTACTGGTACATTAGAATGCAGCTCAATGTTTGAAGTACAATGCCAGTATGTTCTGGAGATGCTGTAGAACAAAGAATTCTGTATTTGTGCTTTGATTTTCTGTAAACTAAGCTTTCCAAATTTCAAAGCTCTTTTAATTCTTCTGAGTACATCATGAAGAAGCCTTCAGTTGGGATGCTGGTACCTTGTATATCTGATTTCTTTAAGGGTAAATGCAGTAATTCCTTTGAACCAGTCAGACAGTTTCAGAAATAGCTCAGGTTACCGAGGTGTCATGTTGGAGCTCAGGCTGGGCTGACCCCAGATAGGTGAAGTGGATGAGCAGGAGGCGCTTGTTCTGACCCACAGTGTAAGCATTAAGAACTATAACTTGTGACCTCACGAATTAGGCTTTTTGTATGTGTGACTTATACGTTATTATAAGTATTACTAATGGGGCTGAATCTACCACCCAGTAGACTGCTCCTTTGGAAATAAATGACAGAAATTTAAGGCCTTATTATTACTCCTACTCTAATTATGCTCTTAATATACATAGTCAAAATGGTCCATTCATTATATTCTGTGTTTTGCTTTCTAAACTCTGAATAGGAACAATAATAAAGGTAGTAACAGTGACCTACTCTTTATACAAGTCATTTTGAGGATTAAACGAGATAACGTAAACTGTGGAACGAATGAGTACATGAATCAGTCATTTAAAGCCTGTTCAGTAAATTTTGTCCTAGGTTCTCATGGCACTTTATATGCTGTTTATTATATTATAAATGAAACTGATCCACTTTTCAAAATTAAATGATTGTAATTCAAAGTATTGTTTATCATTTTATTTTTCCTCTTTCAGATCATTTGCTATCGTTTATAAACATTGAAGTTATTTTATATAAAACATGCATTAAAAGCAGATGATAGAACTTCCATGAAATTCACCCCTTTACAGCAGGCATTTTCATAGGTTTGATTTTGGTCTCAGGAGCATGTGTAGTTAGAGGCCTTTGGACTATAAAGGTTCACTACAAATGTGGTAGTCTATTTTTGCTATTTTACATATAAAAGAGTTCTAAGTAGTGTCAAACCAACTGTCTGGAGTAGTAAGATGAGATAACTATGGGGAGTAAAAGGAGGTAGCGGAGGTGAAAAGCAACCCAGGCAGAGATGGATCCAGCAGTCACCCTGAGTGTGGATGAGAAAAGAAGGAAGCTCCTTATAAGCTACCAGTACCTCCAGAAGTTTCTTCTCATTTGGATCTTCTCATTTGGCATCATTCAGCACATCTAGAAATCTATTTATGCACTTGCTTTTTACTTTGCTTTTCTTCCCTACCATTCATCACAAGGGTTCCAAAAGGAGGGGGGGGTGAGTTTTTACTATTTTTTCCTTCTCAAACACATTTATCACTTCTGTAGCTTGAGGTGAAAACAGTGATCTGGATGAGAATGTTTGACATGGGGTGAAAAATAATAGAAAACAATAAGTGGGAGGTTGAGGGTAAAATAAATTGTTCTCCGTATTTTTAGTTTACTGGCATAGTCTGGCACTAAAAGTTACTAATTATACAAATGTGGCCATTTGTTCTTTTGTCCTTCGCCCTCTGTTTAATGAATAATACTAAAATGTTTTCTTGGAGGGAATTTAATTCCATTTTACTGGTTCACTTTTTAAAGCTTTCATTAATACTGCTTTTTTGAAGAATGTGTTCATAAATCATCCCAAACATTTAAAAAACCTGTTGTGTATTTTACTGATTACAAAAGGATTGAATATATTTATTAAAAATTGGAAAATACAGAAAACCATATAGAATTTTAAGGCAGTTTAATTGTATTTGAACACATAGATATATCCTTTATTTGAATTCGAGAGTGTATATAAAGCTTTTCTGATACTTCACGTTTTCCTGTACAAACATCCTTCCATAATACCTGATGATTAATTAGTGAAATCTTTAAAATTTAGAAAAATAGAGTTATTTCTAGAGATACTGGAGGAAACTTCAGCATATCACAGTAAAATTTATGAAAAAGTGAAATTGGGACTCTAATGCAAATATAAAACGAGCAAATGCCAGACATCTTAATCAGCTCATTAATTAGTGAAGGAACAGGTAAGATGTTAAAACCAATTCAAAGAGCATTTGAGTAGTTGGGTTTTTATAGAAAATTAACAAGTATTTCTGTAACTACAACTTAGTACTTTTTTGACCAAATAATGCACATTAATTGAAAGAGTAAAGTTTATTCTTAAATAATAACAATTATTAATAGGATGTGCGTGTCTTTTGGGCACTGTATAACTTTTCAAATCTTGAAATCAGGTGGGGCACCACTACTGATCTTACTTTATGTTGCAGTCACCACTGAAAACTCAGTTTTATTAAGATTTGATTTTAATGTGGGGAATGCAGTACAGTTCAATGTTGAAACTGCAGACTACCTTGAGCTAGTAGTTTGCATAGTCTCTGAGACAGATGTTGATTTGTCCCCCCCCCCTTACCCCACCAATTTAAAAATACCTCAGCACACCCTTGTGAATTTGCTGCAGGTTTCCAGAGTGCTTTGGTACATACACAGTTGGGACACCAAAGCACTAGGTAATCCTTGGGTGGTCATTTCCCCTATGTGACATTGAAAGGACAAGCTGTTTTCCTTTGGCCTTATGTCAAAGTTTTAAATAAAAATTCTTAAATACCTTGGGGAGCTTCTAATTAGAATTGTCAAATTTTTTTCCTTCAACTGCCTGCTGGATGGTGGTGATATCATTGATTGTCCTGGTAGACTCCCTACTTTGTGTTTATCCAAACCCTGCCAAGAGTGTAGACTGTTCTGGTAAGCCGGTTAATCATGCCACTATGATGCAGTAGGGCTATATAGTATAACAGATTCTCGAACTTTTTGGTCTCAAAACACCTATAAACATTGAGCACCCAAGAGAACTTTTGTTTATATGGGTTATACTTATCAATATTTATTCTAAAGAATTAAAACTGAGAAAAGTTAAAATATTTATGACTTAAAAAAACAAGAATAGGTTCATTATATGTTAACATAAATAAGCCTTTTTTAACTAAAATAACAATTTTCTAGAAGGAAAAAATATTTAGTCAGAAGAGTGGCACTGTTTTTGTGATCTCTTTTAATGTCTAGCTTAAGGGGAAACAGCTGCATTCTCGTGTCTGCTTCTGCGTGTAGTCTGTTGTGACATCACACATCATGTAGCCTCTGGAAAACTCCATATTGTATTTGGAGAAAATCAGAGTGAAAAAGATAATGTCTTCATTCTGTTCTGAAAACAGTTTTGACTTGCTTCCTGCTTGGAGTGGAGCTTCGTTGTAGATGTGGTTTGTCCATATTTTAAACTTCTTAAGCAAAGGCAGGTAAACTTTTTCTTTGAAGGGCCAGGTAGTATTTCCAGCTTTGCAGGGTGTATGGTCTCTATCAAAACTAGTCAATTCTGACATTGTACTGTGAAAGCAGCCATATACAATATATAAGGAAATGAGCATAGATTGTTCCAGTAGAATTTTAGTACAAAAAATAGGTGGCAGAATGGATTTGCCTTTGGGCTTAACATTGTTGACCTCTGCCCTTAAGAGGAAAATTGCTGTCCAGATAGGTTAAGTGATTAGTTGAGAGCTACAGAGCTAAAAAGTGGAGGATTCAAAAATGGGCGTTTCTAGTTTTAGAACTGCTATTTCTCTCAGTTCTTCATTCTGTCTTCAATAATAAGGTTAATGGTTACACATTTAATGCTAAGTGATTATTGATTAAAAATAAATATTTAAGATAAAAATTCATTTAACTACAAAGTTGTATAGGGGCTAGCTAGCATTTAGAATCTCCCTAGCTACCCCAGAAATGATTGGGTGAGTATGAGTCTTTAGTATCATAACTCATATGCACAGCAGAGCGTTTTTATTCTTGTGTTTATTCACTGCAGTGTACATATCTGAATATGTTTTCAGCAGATGAAGTGTCTAATGAATTATTTTATCCTATTTAGCTCATTATTTGGAATGGTAAATACATGTATATAATGTAAAATTTAAACAGCACAAAAAGATGTAGGTAACAAAGTAAGGCTCTTCCCCACTCACACTGCCCCAGTCAGCCAATTTCTCTCCCACTGTTAAATCCTATCAGCAGTTTCTTTTTATCTTTCCAGGGATTAGTTTATGCAGATATGCACAAGTGCATACGGATATATTTCCCTTTTCTGTATAGGTAGTATGTCAAATAGTACACATATTCTACCCATTGGTCCATTGCTTTATTTTACTAGATTTAATTATTTTAACAGATCATGATGGTATGTTGAAGATCAGCCCATGTATACGCATATAGGACTATTAACTAAAAGCAAAAACATGCTTTATATTCTCTCCTAGTATTCAGTTAGATTTACTAATTTCAGAATTTATTTTCTTTGTTAGCTATACTCTGTGAGTAGCTTTCTATCAGTAGTTTTAAAAAAAAAAGGAAAAAAAAATCTTGCCTTGACATTTGGTGGACATGAGTAAAATAACTTGACAGAGTCCTGGCAATGAATGTAGTATTATCAGGGAGGTGAGATGTGAACCCTTAAAGCAGTGAGAGAGGAGTCCCTGTGTGTGGTTGCAGTCTTGGGCTGTGAAGGAGGCATGACAGAGAGCTGGGAAGTTTCGGTGAGGGTTCTAGGGAAGAGGAAAGCTTCATGAAACTAGATGGGCTTTGACAGATCTGAAGTTGCGATTTCTTGGTAGAATCCCAGAGAGGAAAAGGCAATGACAGACCTAGCACAATCATGTCTCAAGGAAAAAGATCTGGCTGAGTAGAGAGCGGGAGTGTGCTTAGCAGCAATGGAGGATGGGAAGAGAGAACTTCTAATAGGAGGACCCCTGGCGTGACACAGAGTTCCACTGACATTCTCTTAGGTCCACTTCTCTTTGCCACAGCCCCAAGACGTATAAGAGATGATGCATTGGTTTGTAGGATCCGTATGTGACTGAAGTCGTGTTGTGCTAAGAATCATCTGCAGACTGTCTAGGTGTTCACTTGAGGTGGAGAGCTGCCACGAGTAAAGGTAGCTCATAGGTATACTGCCTTTTGCCACAATGATAGATGGAGGTTTTTGTTCTGAACGAATGTGGCACACAGTGTGCTCTTTGGGAATCCAAAGCATGTGGCGTCAGTACTGCAAGTTTAGAACTGTGGTTAAGTTCTAAAATGATGAGGCTTAGACTAAGTGTGATTGTTCATGAGGATAGAGATGGAAAATTGTTCTGGTAACAATTGAAAAATTAAAATACTTGCTGTTAGAAGTAAAGACTTGCAAAATTCCAGAGTCACATCTAAATGTTGTCTTGACAGTTCAAGATTTTTTAAGGGCTTAAAAAGAGAAAAACTAACTCAGAAAATCAAGCTGTCTGATGAATCACTAAATTCTCCTGAAACCAATATTATACTGTATGTTACCTAACTAGAATTTAAATTAAAACTTAAAAACAAACAAACAAAAAAATCAAGCTTTCTTTTCAGGGCTCAGTTCAAAATTACCACTAAATTATGGCAGTTCATGTATAACTTTTTTCCCTATTGATTCCCTTGATTCCTTGCTTCTACAGATTTTGTTAACATAGCCTAGGACTGTTTTTGGTTAGTGCCTTATGTATTGTCCTATTTTGTCTCCTGCCAAGCATTTTAGCATTTGCAGTCTGGGGGCTCCTATAGCTTATGTTAATTTTTTTGAAACTAGGGTATCTGTCACATTATTGCAATTGAGATGCACCTAAACCCCATTATAACATTAACCTGAAAATCTTGGTTGTGCTCACTGTTGCCACTATAGCCTTTCTTTATGGGTTTAATCAGTTGGCATCTTCTTGAAACTTGGAGGGGGCGGGGGCAAGCCCGTGGTACAGATTTGCATCTGTACTGAAAGTCAAATTGAAGTGGTAGAATAAAATGCAACCAAGTTAGAGATACTCAGTAGCACAATATCAAGCTGGAAGGAAAGGGAGCTTATGCATATAAGTTAGGACTAACATTTGCTGAGATACTGTGCCAAATGCTTTACATAATTTACTTCCAATCTTCACTACATACCCGGAGTTTTGTGTTGTTTTCTTTGGTTTTACAGGTGAAAAAATGGAGACCTGGAGAATCCTGGTAACAGAGAGTTAGAAAGGGCTAGAACTAAGAGCACATCTTCCAGTAGCAGGGCAGGACCTTAAGTACACACACTGCTTCTTACTCTATACGGTAGCCCTGTAAGATTAGAGGAAGGAGCATAGATAGTCCTAATTTTAATTAAAGGAATTGAGATAGAGAGAGGTAAGTAACTTGTCCAACATCACACTGCCACCAAGTGCAGAACTAGATAAATAGGCTCCCAAGACTCTTGCCCTTAATCTTAGCAAACAAATAGTAAGTCCTTTGTCTTCCCCAAATGAAAAGGTTAGAGAAAGATGAAATGTAGAGGCTTGATGTTAAGTGTGAAATAATAATAATAATAATTATTATTATTACTATTATTTAAGAGGGATATTTCACTGTTTTAGCTCCTGGGCTAGGAAGTCTGACTACAGCAGTGGGAAACTGTGGAGGCCAGACATGAAGAGAAGAGTGCAGAGGCACAGTGTTGGAGGCTTTGAAGGAGGCTCCTAATTATGCTTTTCTTTTATGAAACTTGCTTGCACAATAAAGCCCCAAGTAGGGTATTTAAATGCATATTTAGAAGGAAGAAAGAGATTTCCATCCTTGCACATTCTCTCAATTAATAGGCGGTGGTCAGGCACTTGCCTTAAGGGGCTGAGCTGGATGCTGATCTGTCAAGGGCTCCCTTGGGGTAGTCATGGGGTCTGCATCTTCCGCTAGAGCTGTCAGACTGGAAATCTTCAGTGTAATCAGGTATCTCAAGTCAATTTGAATCTCTGGGTTGGAGGAGCAGAGACCAGGGGTACAAAGCCATGTGGGGTTTCCATCTGCTTCTTGAAGGTTTGCCTGAATATTCAGGGACTGTTGGGTGCTTGATAGTAAGTCAAAAGCCACAATTTATTTGTGGCATTTAGCCACACTTAGGATTATGGAGGGAAAAAAATGTTATTTTTCCCTCTTTTATTCATTTTACTCTTTAGGGTTTTTATAGAAAAAGCATTCTTTTAATGCTCAAAAAGTGGGCATATCATAAATGCTTAGGAAGACTGCAAGTTTTAATATTTAACAATATATTTTATTCAAGGGATGTGAAATAGAAGAAAACTACAACAGAGGGATACATTTTAATAATTATGAGAAAGCTGGTTTGATAGCTACATGACCCTATTATTGGTCACATAAAGCTGGGACGAAAAATGCAATAACCTTATTTTTCTCTGATATAGGATGACTGTTAGGCTACACAGAATAATAATTTCATGCATTCAGATCCATCATCAGGGAGAAAAGTAATTGAATTAGTATTTAGAGACGGAAAGTATGACCCATCAATCTTAATCAAGAAACAGAAGACAATATCCTGACCCCAGCAGAGTTGTAACTTATGGGATTGAGGATAGCTTTTTTGTTTTTTGTTTAATTAGTGACATATATTTGAAAGCATTCTAACAAAAGAGGTCAAGGTCTGAATATATGTGTGTGTATGTGTGTGTGTGTATTTATATGAATATATGTATATATGTATATAAGATATATGTATTTATATATTTACCTTTCTTAGTAATTGATTTTGGGTTTTCATCAAGTTTATCTTTTACCTGTTCTTTTTCTTCAGCAGGTCAGACATTTTTAGAACTCTGATAGATATTTTTTTTTTGGCTGTTAATTATTTTCATTATAGGGAAATTAATTTGCACTCTCTTTACTTTTGTTCAGTTCCTGCTGTTCTTTCAGTGTTTGATGGATACACTGAGTGGCTGAATGAGAGAAGAGTGACCTAAGAGCAGTTAATATAAAATTGAGCCCAACGGGATGGTGATGCAGTGAGCCATCTCATTCTTGTTTTCATGAGAAGGTTCCAGTGTTGGAACTCACATTCACTTCCCAAGGTCATATGGCTAAACCAAGCCAGGCTAGAAGTCTTTCCTCTCCTTTTCTAGTTCATCTTACTTTCTGCTACGTATATTGTCTTCCGTGTTTTAAGTGCTTGTAAGCTTTTTAAAAATTGGCGTTTTAAAAAAAATTATAAAAACATGCCCATGAAAAAATTAAGCAGATTCAAAGGCAACAAAAATCCCCTCTTCACTTGTTTTGTTCCTTCTTGTTCCACTCACAGGAGGTATTCACCATGAATGGTTTCTTATGTATTCTTTCAGAAATTTTATTCAGGAGATTCTAATATATATGCATTAGTAATTTTTCTTTAATCTACCATAAAATTAAGGAAAATTAAATACTTTCCGTTTTAATCCAATTTCTTAGTTTTCAAGTAAGAACTTTCGAACTACTGAGTGCTACTTTTTAACAGAGGAATCTGGTTTGTTATGTTACTGGAGTTGGAAGGTCCTGTTAGGTTAGATAGTCAGTCCCTTCCTTACCTAGCTTTTAGAATGAGAGGTTAGGTGATTTTTATAGAGCTCCCCAGTATTTAATTCCCTTAGGTGGTTTCAGGGTTTAGGTTTCTTTTCTTGCCACTAATCCATACTGCCTTTCAGTTCATGTTATAGACTTAAAAGCGAACTCTGTGTATCAGAAATAGGCATGTTTCATGTGTGTACTAAAGGAGCCTCTTAACAAAATCTAATCTAACAAAATGAACTAATACGCAGCAAGCGCATAGCAGATACTTAAATATTTGGATTGAGATAATTTAAACTAATTCCTTACCACAGTTTGTGGTGGAAAGAAAATGAAGGGCTGGAAACCAGATCGTTTTTACGGACCTTTCCACAGTAAATGTCTATGATTGTAATTTCATTCTGTCCCCAGAGAATCGAGCTGTTTTCTTTTAGAGTCATAAGCAGTTTCATTTGGTGGCTGGGCCTGACTACATTTACCAGCAGGCCCTGGGTCAGTTGGTGTCCTGTGGTGTTTGGTACATTCTACTGCCAGGTTTTCTATTAATCCTGTTCCTCCTGTTGCTTGTTGCAGTGGGAGGGAAATTTTACAAATGTGGAAAGTTCCAAAATGGAACCAGGATTGGTTAGATAATAGCCAGTGTATAAAAATCTAATCTATACATTTCAGAAGAGATCACAACTGTGTTCTGCATACTTCAGTGAGCTAATTTATAAGCCGGTGCCTTTCATATCAGAGAGGGTCTAGTTGAAAACGGGAGTATGAAGTTTGGGGTAGAAAGCTGGCTGAAATTTAAGTGGTGGTGCTGGTGTGGTGTGAGGGGGATAGAGCATGGCTCAAGTAAACTAATGTTTACTAGCCAAGACTCTGGCAGGAATCTATCTGCTCAGCACCTTGACATACAATACAATGTAGTGTCCTGTTTAGCCATGGGTACATAGACATTTGTGAAATTTATGGGAACTGTAAGATTTTATAAAATTCACTTGAAGTATTCTTACTTTGTTTCAACACTATTCATGAAATATGATGAAAATATTCCCTGTGTTTAAGTAATGTGCTAAAAACCAGGCATAAAGGATCATTAACAAGAGTATCTGCAGAATAACAAGTCTGGTTATTCTTCGAACAGCAGATCAGCAACTTGCTTAGAAGTCCATTTGAGCATATAATAAAAACCAGGGCTAGCTTGATTAACATTAAATCAAATAAGTTGTAGAAGCCAAAAGCTTTGCAAGTGACATTGTAAGGAGCCATTCCCAAAACTGATGTGAATACTGAATTACCACAGTATTGGAGTACTTTTACTAATCTGATTTATTTGAGCTCACTGATTAGATTAACAGATTCAAAATGACCAAAAAGATAGTTTATAAGATAATTTTAAACATTAAATATTAATTGTTACTAGTTTAGGAAATTGGAAGTGTAGAAAATATCCTATAAATTAGAGTCAAATAAAATCATATCAAATAAGTCTTTAGGTTTTATGGTAGAAGACCCCAAAAGATTCCATGAGACTGTATGGGTGTGGGAGGAGGGAAGAAGGGCAGTTTATATGACTACTTTTTATCATTATTTTCTTTGCCTTCTATTGGCTGATACAGGGCTTGAATTTTGAGGTTGGCTATTGATGTAAATACACTGAAAGCATAAATGCCTTTCAAATGGGCATTCATCTGAACAGTATCGCTTTTGCCTGGAAGTTCATTTTCAGACCACAACTGTACTTGGAAAAACAAAAGTTACTTTTCTATTCCAGTTTGTAAGCATGTCTGGAACCAAGCTGAAACATGTTGTACTTGAGTGATACCAGTTGAGTGATTGGGTGTTAAATGTCCTGTGGAAGAGAATGAATTTTAGTTCCTACATTTGTCATTAACTAGAATCCGTTTTTAAACTTATGCCTCTCATTTTATTAAAATTTGTTTAAATTGTTTTTTTTTATATTTCAGTTGAATTCATTCTGTCATGTCTGTTGACTGAACTTAGTTTACATTAAGCATAAAAAGTGGAGAAAGCATTCATTATTTAAAACAATTCTAAGTGGAGTTAATATTACCTTTTTAAAGAACATTTCTTTTTTGAAGCACCTTGGCATTAATTACTTTGGTTCATGAAATTTCATCTGTTTTCATCATTGCAGGAAAGATGCTGTCCTCATCTCAAAATTAAATGTCTCAAACTGTATTGAAAAGCAGAGGTGATACTGAGTTACTGGTGATACTTGTATTCTCTCTAAACCCCTGTGTTTTTCAGTTTTACTACAATGAACATGCATTACATTATCCATCAGAAAAATAATACTTTTTAAAAAAAGTAAACATAAAATAATACTTAATTTTCTCCTGAATCTTTATATTAAAGCAAACTTGAGGGGTGCTTCGCTGGCTCAGTTGGTGGAACATGACGCTCTTGACCTCAGGTTCCTGAGTACACGTACTATTTTGGGTGTGGAGATTGCTCATTTAAATAAGTAAACTTTAAAAAGTACACTTGAGTACTTTCTCTTAAAAATTAAAACCTCTGTTTTGTAATTGAAATTGAGTGCTAAATGTTGATAAGATGGAAATATTAATTGCTACCTATTTGTAAGATTCATTTAACAATGTTAAGAGAAAATCTAGGCTCTCAGTGCTGGGAGAGTGATTTAAAATAGTTCATTAGTGATTTCTTTTTAAACTCCTAAAGCAGTAGTATTAATTTGTATCTTTAGAGATTTCTCCACTACAGTAAAGTTTTACGTAGAAGTACTTAAGTGTTTTGTATGTCATCTTAATTAACATTGTGGCCCCCAGCCATCTTTGGACCTCTGAAGTGCTCCATGCTCCTGTGCTAGGCTGGGCATTATTGTGGTTTATCACGTCCTGATGATTATGCCCCAGTACCAGGCAAGTGCTTTAGGGGTTTGGAGAGGCACTTTAGTGTGGTGCTTAAGAGCATGGACTTGAGGTGGTCAGACTGCCGCCTGGTTTCCAATCCTGGCTTTGCCACTTACTGTGTGACCTTGGGCAAGTAAAAGTTACTTAACCTCTTTGTTTCGGTTTATCTGTGAAAGAGATATAATCATTGTCTCTACTTCATAGGATTACTATGAGAATTAACTGAATTGATATTTACGAAGTGCTTGGAGGAGTACCTGACATATGTTAGGTTTGTTTATTCGTCACATGAACTTCTCATTTATTCCTCATAATAATCTTTAGAGAGAGAGAACAGCATTCACATTTTACAGATGTTAAAAGTGTAAAGCTCAAGGAGATTATGTAATTTGCTTAAGGTCACACACCTAGTTATGTGGATCTGGGATTTAAATTCTGAGCTGTCAGACTCCAAAATGTGTGTTGAGATTATGGGGTTCCTATCTTATAATAGCCCTTGCACTTGGACATATTCCTTGACTGTTATTTTATCTAATCTAGCCCTTAATGCATCATGTCAAGTGTGAGTGAGGTTTTATGCTTTACAAAACTTGATATATAGTCAAGTATGTGTAGAAAAACAATCAGACATGATGGTAATGGGTAAAAAAGATGTATGTGGGATTGCCTTACTTGTTTCTAAAATATTAGAAAGTAAAAGTTGTCTAAAATTTATGATACTTACGTGCCCCCTCTCCAAAACACAACAACAACAACAACAAAAAAAACCCCAAACAAACCCAGTTTAGATACATAGTTTAGAGTAGAGTCAGCTGTATGTGAATGTAACACATACCTGTTTGGGTGAAAGAACATCACCGGGGAAGGAAACACTATAATAATTATGCTGGGAAAAGTGTATATTAATATGGGAAAAACCTGAAACTGGTAATTTAAAATATATGCACTAAAGTCAAATATGGAATGAAACATTCTCATTAAAAACACATACACGAGAATATTTATCGTGGCTATGTTTTAAAAAGCTTTACAAAAACTTATTGAAGCCATAATTATCTGTATTTTGGTGGTTTCATTCAATTTTTTCAAAATGTATTTGAAAACCAGCAATACTACAAAAAGAGCAACAGACTGATGGTGATAAATATATAAGTATGATATCCAGAAAATACTAAAACACATTAATTACACCCTTCTATGGCTGATCAGGAAAACAGCCAATATGAAGCAGACTCCATTTCAGTCAGTCTTCACAAGAAACTTTACAGAAAAAAGTATTTTGTTCACCCATCCTATTGAAAAAATGCAGAGGGAAACAAAGGGGAAGTACAAATCCACATCTATTAATGAAGCAAAATAAAGGACAGAACCACGGATTGGTGATATGTACAGGTAGCCTGTGCATTTATCCAGTGCTGCTGTGTAAGTGTCTGAAAGTCTGACCTGTCTGAACAGTGATATCGTGCCACACAATGAAAACTATAAATTCCATGTTCTTCTTTGACCTGGTATCATACCATTTTTGTCAAATGGTATTATGAAAAAAACTTACTCTTCAAAGGTGTTTCTAGTTGTATTTTTTATAATTAGCCAATAACTGGAACCCTTCCTAATTTTTAATAGCTAAGCAAAAATGATGTTCAAATATAAATTTATATTTTCATTGTTCAGATTCCTTAAATAATATCTAAAATATGCTTCTGAGTGATATAAAATACCAAACATATGTGAAGCTTGCATTAATATAAAACAATTTATTAATACTGATAACGGTTCTACACAAATCTTCTTTCTGGATACTACTTTCTTTACCTGTAAAATGAAGGTATGAGGCAAAATGATCCTTGACACTGATGATTCTATGGTCTGTGGACCAAAGATCACAAGAGGTGACGGATTCTTGTAATTGCTTGTAGAGCTGTGGTCTTGCTCCTCACTCCCTGTCCTCCTCTGGCAGATAATTGGTGGTTGAACATAGTGTCCATCTTTGTGTAGGGCCGCAGTAAGTCAGTGGAGGATGGGCAGATGGATGAATTAATGCCTGGTCCTATGATAGTTTTTATTTACTTCCTAAAAATTTTTTCCAGTTTTATTGAGATATATTTGACATATAACTAGTTTTTCTTTTGTAAAGCTAGTTAAATAAGGAACAAATGATATTCTTGCAGTTTTTTTTCCCGAGTAAACTTCTTGTTTTTATTATGAAACTATATAAATGAACTGATATCTTAACATTTATTGAGCACTTACAGTGTACTACTTTTCTAAGTGATTTTCATAGATTATTTAATCCTGATAACAGTCCTACTAGGTAATAATTATCCTCAGTGTATGGATGTAAAACCTGAGGTGCAGAGAGGTTAAGTAACTTACGTAGAGTTAGACCACCAGCAGGTTAGAAGGGGGCTGGCAGTATGGCCGCAGGGCCTGCCCTCATACCTACTGCTCTGTCACAGTTTCTCATACCTCACTGCCCTGGAGTTGGTGGGGCAGGGCCAGGGAGTGATGGGCATGTGTTAAGACTGGATTGCCTGGGCAAGAATATGGGTCAGGTAGGGCTTTGCCACTAGCCCAGGCAGTTCATGTGCTGGTTGGTGGTGGGGAACCCAAGCCAATTGAAAAACCTCCCCTGGACATGAAGGACATGAAGAATGAAGGCACCTAGGCTGAGCAGCATCTCTGAGGGGCAAAGACAAAAGCTGGGATTGTTCTCAATGAGGGATGAGTTATGCAAACAAGTCTTGGTTCCAAGTATCACATTTAATAGAGCTGTTCAGGATTCTATCACCAAGTTCCATGCTTATAACTATTTAGCTTAGGGACATTGTAGGAGAGGATATCTAAGTCAAATGAAATAGAACCTCTTTATTCCTGGGACCTTCAGTTTTTCTCAGTCGCTTTTGGGAGGCAGCACCTTTATCATTCCTGAGGACTAGGTCATGACATTTGTGCTGCATTCTCTTGCCTGCCTTCATTCTTGTGTCCAGGGCATTCCCCAGGTTATGATCAGAGCTCTTAGGTTGTGAACCTCAAATTGAGGCCCTGCCCCTTTTACCCCCATTAGCTTTTTAATATCTTGGAAACTTACGCTCTTTTAATGTGGGCCATCATGAATGTATAAAAGGTAATGCCAGTGCTAGCATATGATTTTGCACAATAATAGGTATTTTTTCGGGTTAGACTCTTCACAGTTCCAGGGAGAGACTGAAAGTCCTTAAAACATAAATGAAGAGTTCAAATCCAAAACAGTGACAGTCTGAAAAGCATAGAGGAAAGTCAATTCAAGGTAGTAGACAGTATTCAGATTTCTTATTCTGAGAATAGCTATTGCCAATCCTAAGGCAATAAACAGAGGCAGCAGGGGTCAGGAAACAAATTTATAGGCCGGTGGTTCTGCTGTCCTGTTTACCACAAACATTGTCACTATCTTGCCATCTACATTTGGTTTTATGCCAAGTTAGAATTCTTCAGTTGTTCACTTTGAAAATCCTAAACAACATATCGGGAATGTTCATATTTGAAAAATGTTAGTGAAAATTTAAGTGTCTGAACAGTGGTAATCTACAGAATACAGTCTTACAGAACAGATTATCAATAAATTCTTATTTAAATTAGTATCTGTTTTAAAAGCACTTATTAAGAAAACTGTGTCCTGGGGTGCCTGGGTGGCTCAGTCGTTAAACGTCTGCCTTCGGCTCAGGGCGTGATCCTCGAGTTCTGGGATCGAGCCCCACATCAGGCTCCTCCACTGGGAGCCTGCTTCTTCCTCTCCCATTCCCCCTGCTGTGTTCCCTCTCTCGCTGGCTGTCTCTCTCTCTAATAAATAAATAAAATCTTAAAAAAAAAAAAAAAAACCTGTGTCCTCTTAAAATAAGGCTTGCTGTTTTTGGAGATTCTTTGGCTTTGTGTTGTCGACAGTAGGCTCTGCAGTCCTATTAGTATTGTCAGCTGTCAGAAGCATCTGAGGCCCAGAGAAACTCCCCAGTGTTAGATTAACAAAGCATGCCACCACCCTGAACCTGATGTCAAATAAAGAGGGCAGTGTGCAGTTTTTAGTGCAATTCCTTTACTTGATCTTCACTCAGATTTATAGGCAAAATGGATTTTTATCTGAGGATTCATCCCATTTGTCAGTGATTGTGACATCTAAAAGTAGCCTTGGTGAATAAGACTGGTTTTTTAAGTCATATACTTTCAAGTATCTTCTTCCCATCTAACACCTCAGTTAATCTAAAGTGATTTAACAGATGAAATGAATACCCATGAATGATCCCTTTGTTGCCATTTATTGAGTCTTGCTGTGTTGTGAGCATTTGCTAAAAGCTGTATGTACATTTACTTAAGCCCCCATTTTAATCCTGTGATGTAATAACTGCTATATTCATTTTATAGATGAGAATGCTGATGGGTCCATGGTGAGTGTCAGAGAGTCATGTTACAGATCCAGAGCTGGTCTGCTCTAAAGTTTGTGCCTTTTATCCCTAAAGTTACATTATTCTAATCAAGAACTTTGGGGAGGGTTATTTTATGAGAAATATTTATTGTCTTTCTCCTTGTTGAGTTCCTCACAATCATATTGGTGCGATGTGTAATAAATGTAATAGAGGAGACGAAGCATTTACTTCATGCAATAAGCATTTATTCAGATCTAATATCCTCATCTACTTGTTTCCTTCTTTTATGCTCTATTGAGATGGGGAATCTCCAGACTGGTATGCAAAAGACAATCTGTCAAAGTGCAGGAAAAGTGTTACTTTGTATCTTTCCACCTCTTCTTATTAAAAATAACTTGGTGTATGTTTTAGAACATATAAATAAAATACATTAGTATTAGTCAAGTACTAACTTTATTGGCTCTAAGATGTATTTTACCCCCATTTTAACATCTTAGGTTGCAATATATCTTACATAAGAATTGTAATTAGTGTTTTTTTTCTTGCTTTTTTTCCTTGTTTTTTTTTCTTGTATCTGTAAGTGATTTCTTAGATTCAATGAAATAAAGAGGTATGTGTAGAAAATTAGAATAATAAACAAGTAGATATATATTGGGGATGTGTGTTCATTTATTTTTTAACTAATCAGAATGGTCTTTTCAAATTTTATCTCCCTTGCTTAGAATCGTGTGTGTTACCAGGTGTGCTTTTGCTGATACAAGTGCTATTTAGTGTCTTTCCCCAAGGCATACAATTGTGGACCATATTAGACCTGTTGAGGCAGGTACGTCCCATCTGATGATCAGTAAAGGTGTCATAGGGAGCTGTGTTTTGCCCTAGTACTGATTGAGTGTTGTGCAGATTTCATTTGGCCTTGAAACCATCCGTTGAACTCATTCTCTATAACATTTTGTCCCTGTTTATCTTCTAAATTCTCCTGAATGAGTAATATTAAGCCAGTAAGCATTCAAACACTGATTGAAGCCGATCTTCACTCTGTAATGTTTTCCCATCTTAACAATGTTTCCTCATCTCTTGGTGATTATTGTTGATTGTTTCCAGTATTGCAAGGTTTACTTTGTCCTCCACAATTATTCCCACAGACATTCTTTTTCTCATCACTTTCAGTTGTTAAAATGATCTCTGCTTCTATTTATGTTGATCCTACATTTCCTTTTTTTTTTTTTTTTTTTAAAGATTTTATTTGAGAGAGAGACAGCCAGCGAGAGAGGGAACACAAGCAGGGGGAGTGGGAGAGGAAGAAGCAGGCTCCCAGTGGAGGAGCCTGACATGGGGCTCGATCCCAGAACTCTGGGATCACGCCCTGAGCCGAAGGCAGATGCTTAACGACTGAGCCACCCAGGTGCCCCAAGATCCTACATTTCTTATTTGCACTACTTTTGTGTTTGTAAACGTGATAAAGTCAGTCGTCTTATTAAAACTCTTCACTGCTAAGCATGGAACTGGCCGACTGTGGGGGCTGGAAGAGCAGGTACTGGAGTGGCTGCGTGTGACCACCAGTGCCATCTGTTGGTAGCTGGTAGATGATTCTTTTGCTCGAAAGGTTTTTTCATGACCAAAACTGAAAGCTAAAAGTTCGTAAGTAGGAGTTTTCTGTATTCTGTTACAGGTGAAACTCTTACATGACTTTGTAATGAGATTCTGTATGTAATTAAAAGTAAAGCTGTTATATTGTTTATAACTATGGTGATAAAGGATTCTCATACTTTTTACCAGTATAGCAAAGTATAAAAAAATTCTCACATAGTACTTTAAAATAGCACAATAAAGAGGTTAGAGTAAAATAGTTGGTCTTATAACATCCTTCAAGCAAGGTTAATGATGTGAGTCCAGTTTTATTCTCTGAATCCCGTGAAAATAAATCACTCATTCTTGCTATTTACCTGTACAGGATGTAACACAAATTAGTTTTCTTTGCACAGAGACTAAGTAGTTATCTTAGATGATAGACCGTGTTAAAGAAATATCCTTCTTTATTTCTATGTCTTAGCATTTTCATGGAAAATTGTTAGTGTTCCTGTCAGTAAACAGTATTTACCGTTTTTACTTATTTACAAGGGGCACGTGCTTGTCACTGTAGCTGCCCATGAGTCTTACTTACTCAGAAGAGAATGGGAATATATGTGGGTGACTGAATCTGGCTTGAGGTACCTTTCACGGAATGCCATTATGTTCCTCTCTTCTCTCACCTTTTTCCTACTTGTGCCGTGACACCCAGATTCTGCAGATCGCTGTGCTCACAGAGCTCCTTCTCGCACATGGCCCAGTGCTCTGCTTGAGCAGAAAAACTACCACTGCTGCACGGTTTTCTGTCCTGCAGTTGTCCATTCCTGCAGTAGAGCAGCTGGCTTTGTTTTGCACTGTCCTGTTTCTCCCCAAAAAGTGCCTGTGGCAATTTGTACTCGTTCTTTATTACCCAAGGGTTTTGCAAGCAATAAAATAATGTATCTGACTACTTAATGGCCTAATGTGATTCCGTTTTCAGAGAAGCAGCAAAGTAGAAGACTCCTTTCACTTTTCTTCTTCGCTGACCATGCAATATCAGGCCTGTTGGGACAAGGTTTTTTGATGCGCTGCCAGAATGCAGAAGGAGATTCTACTGTATTTTCTTCAGATACTTATCGAGTGTTTATAAATAAAGCTCAGATCTGGTCAGAAATGATCTTAAATGATTTACATATAAATCTTGCCTTGTAGGGAAATTTAAATAATGTGCTCTTATAAGTTAACATAATTTTAACACTGTATTTTCAGGTCGGATTGTAAAAGATCGATATGACACTAATGGTGAGAGTGAAAATGCTTTTTTATTTTTTTGCTTACTGTTTATTATACTCAGTATAACAGAACATGGGCATGGATTGTTTGTTCCTTTTTTTAAAGAGCCTACTACAATGCCATGTATTGTGCTAGATGCCGGGGAACTAACGGTGGGGCGGACTGATGTGGTCCCTCTCCTCACCCTGAGTACTTGGTGGGACTCATCTAGTGCTGAAGGAGCGAGAGGAGGAAAAGCTCAAAGGAGAGGTGTTGGCTCTTGTGGCAGCTTTGTCCCGTAGAAGGCTTACTTTTTCTCATGTGTGCGTAAGCAGCCTTCCTTGTCTGTCTTTGCCAAAGCAGGCCTCTGGTTGAGACAGTGAGTATGAATGAGACCCGGGAACACCCTTCTCAATCTAAGATTTAATAACTAAACTGTTGCAGAGCCTCTTGCCTCCCAAGCATGCTTTCTTCCCTAGCCAGTCATACTTCAGACATCTGAAGCACCAGATTCCGAAGTTTTTAAGAGCAGAGAAGTTTAAAATAACTTTTTTCCAGAAGAAATAAGTACTAACCACTATTTATACTTTTGTTAGTAATTGCGTATAGTACCACAGGTAATGGCACTAGGTGTGTGTGTGTGTCTCTGTGTGTATAGCATAATTTTAAAGCTGTATATTTAAATTTTTTTTTCATGGTGGTAGTTGAAAAAGGCATTTGCCTGATTAGTCTTAGGCTCTGCTAATGTTAATTTATCAAGGTCAATGAGAGTCTTTTGTAGAAGTATATGAAAATAGACTGATTATACTGTTTGAAGGAAGCAGTGGCTTAGATAATCCAAAACAATGCTTAATTATAATGACTGTTTATTCCTCCCTCGTGTTATACTTGATGCCTACTGCTAATACAAAAAGTCTTTGCTGGGTCTTCTTCAGGGCTGCCCAGAGGCTGACACATTCCTTGCTTTCATGGGTAGGGCTAGGTGTGGACAGAAGACAGAAATGCCCGAGTTGAATAATAGAAACAAGATGCTGACCAAAGGGTCCAGGTGAGTGATGGAGAAAGAATGTTCCACACCAGAGAAAGGTCTTCTGGACTGTTATCATGTGGAGCCTCCAAGGGGGTAATCTTGAACTTACATTGCTTTTCTTTCCTGCTTCCACCTGTGGAAGTGTGTACTATAACTCCAGCATTTGAAGGTTTTTGTTTTTTTTTTTTTTTCCTTCTTCCCCCTGCAGTTTAAGAAAAGACAAAGACTTTGTCCAAGTATTTATTTAAGGTGATAATGTTTGGTATTATGATAGTCATTTATATTTGTGACTTCCGTATCTTAATTTTTAAAATGTTTAATATAAGAATATATAAATCAGATTCATAGTGTAATTTCAAGCCTTATACTTGGTGCCTCATTTATGTTTTTTTGTTGTTGTTGTTGTTGTTTTTGGGTCCTCAATATTTTTTCTTCTGTTACATTATTCTAGTATCTTCCCCCAATATCAGTCAGTTACATTTAATGTTTCATAGTATAAAAATACTTTTATGGGGGCGCCTGGGTGGCACAGCGGTTGAGCATCTGCCTTCGGCTCAGGGCGTGATACCGGTGTTACGGGATCAAGCCCCACGTCAGGCTCCTCCACTATGAACCTGCTTCTTCCTCTCCCACTCCCCCTGCTTGTGTTCCCTCTTTCGCTGGCTGTCTCTATCTCTGTCAAATAAATAAAATCTTTTAAAAAAATACTTTTATGATTTAAAAATCATTCTGCAGGGGCACCTGGGTGGCTCAGTCGTTAAGCATCTGCCTTTGGCTCAGGGCATGATCCCAGGGTCCTGGGATCGAGCCCCATATCGGGCTCCTCCGCTGGGATACTGCTTCTTCCTCTCCTACTCCCCCTGCTTGTGTTCCCCCTCTTGCTGGCTGTCTCTTTCTCTGTCAAATAAAGAAATAAAATCTTTAAAAAAAATAAATAAAAAATAAAAATTCTGCAGAGTATAACTTTGGGGGGACATTGCCTGTGAAATCAAGCTTGTTTAAGCAGACTTGACATACAAATTGTAACCTTTATTCTATTGTATCTATATAATATAAACCTATAAATGGAAACTGTTTCATGTATCTTTCGTACACATAACACCTTATTCATTAGTAACATTTGCATATACTTATACCATATTATGATATTTAATTAATATATTTTCTTACATTTGTAGTCATGAGTCAATCTAATCTATTAGAAGGCATGAAAAATTACTTGTTTGTAGAATGTTAGTGAGGGGGTGAAGGAATATTTGATAATACATAAATAGTAAATATGGGAGTCTGTATACTATTGTATACCCTATTTTGCTGTCATTGTTTTACAGTTGGTTAGATTGTAATAAGGAAAGGCTAATTCACCTTTCCTTGTTGGATGGTGTTATCCTTCTAGCAACATTGAATTAAGAACAGTTTTTAACAAGTTATCTCTGAAAGAAAGGCTTTCCATTTCGTCTTCTGATGACCTTTAAATAAATATTTGGAAGTTAAAAGTAGCTATATAAATGTTTAACAAGATAGTAGATCAGTCTATGGTCTGATTCTTTTCCATCGTGGATAGAGATTACAAAGTGAAAGTTTTTATTGCCAGTTTATACTATAGTGTTAACTTTATTTATTTATCAGAGAGAGAGAGCACAAGCAGGGGGAGAGGCAGAGGGAGAGGGAGGAGTAGGCTCCCCACTGAGCAAGGAGCCTGATGTGGGACTTGAACCCAGGATCTTGGGATCATGACCTGAGTGGAAGGCAGACACTTAACCAACTGAGCCACCCAGGCATCCCTGTTTTTACTTTTAATAATCTTACCAATTGTTTTAATTTTACTACATATACAGACTTTTAAGTATAATAATTATGCAGACTTCTCTCCAGAGCATATATGAGGGAAATAGTATTTTTGATTTTTAGAAGTTTAACGTTGGTTAGGTTGAAAATAAACAACTGAAGATATATTTTGTGTCCTTGCTCACCTCTTAAAGTGAGAGAGCAGATCAGCTGCTGAGGATGTGTGTCTCAAATGGTATGGTGGATCTTCACATCCTAACTTTCAGTCTGATGCATTGCATTTAGAATTTGTTAAATAAGGAAGTAATTGGCACTTTAAAGTTTAAGTGTGTTAACTGTTTTCTTTTCTTGATCAGGAAGAAAATATATTTCATGTTTTTTGATTGGCTATAGTTGAATCCTGTTAGTATTTTAAGGAGTTTAAAACTTTTTCTGTTTTCTGGGGGGCGCCTGGGTAGCGCAGTCGTTAAAGCGTCTGCCTTCGGCTCAGGGCGTGATCCCGGCGTTCCGGGATCGAGTCCCACATCGGGCTCCTCCGCTGGGAGCCTGCTTCTTCCTCTCTCACTCGCCTGCTGTGTTCCCTCTCTCGCTGGCTGTCTCTCTGTCACATAAATAAATAAAATCTTTAAAAAAAAAAAAAACTTTTTCTGTTTTCTATTTTGCTAGAAATAAGTAAGAAAAATAAATGAATTCTTGGTTGTTTGAGTCGTGGACTGAATGATAAAGCTATTTCAGGGTGCACGAGATCCAAAAACATATGAAATAATACATTTTAATGAACCGAATCCTATTTATAAATGTACTAGATATAGATAGCTCAGTGATTTAAAATGAGGCTGTAAAAAGTTTCCTTTTGTAACCATCAGAGCTTTTTTTTTTTTTTTTAAATCAAGTCTCTTTCTTAAATTTAGATATTTTGAATACTAAATATTTGAAAATCAGGGCATATTTTTGACCTCAAAAGTCAACTTTAATCATTGAAGGAAATGATCATACTTTGCCAGATGGACTGAATGGTGTTGAAATTGACATTCCGACCTTCTATCTCCATGTGTAAACGGTTGCAGAGACCATAATAACGACCTTTAGTCTGAGCCTGGGGTAGACCGGGCTTATCCAGCGAGAGAAGAGTAGTTACCAGTATCTCATAAACAGAATGCTACATTCTCATTTATTAGATCATTGCCTATAAAGCTCTCCCTGGAATTAAGTGCTGATGACATGGCATTTTGGCATCAGTCAGTCAGATGGTATGCAACTCTAGATGGCATGTGGATATTGAACCACTCGTAATGCAACTAATTAGCTCTACCCCTGAACAAAATAAGTGATGTATTAGAGCTTTGGAGTTTGGATGCTGGAGATTTGGCATCTCTTCTCAGGTTTACTACTCCTGTGTTGTCATTCTTTAAGAGTGTATGAAGAGTACCCTTCACGTGGAACATGCCTCTGCCATTTCAGGAGGATTATTAAATGTAATCTCTTTGGGACTCTTGTCAACCTCATAGGGCTTTATTTTATAGGCTGTATGTTTGAGCAACGTGGAATAATCTAAGGTAATTCCTTCAGGTGTTAGCCAACTTCATTTTCTGTTAAATGACTCTGCTAGTTCTCTCCAGGGATTCTGCTGCTGGTCACTTTTGTTTCTAGGTTAACTTTGTTCCACAAAGTTGTATATTTAATTTGGGGAGGGAAAAAAGACAATTTTTATTCCTTCACCAGAATTATTTGGCTATTTTGCCATTTATGTCAGTTGTGGAGGAAATATGATAACCAAGTACATATAAGTAAGTGCAGTATATTTGAGATTTTAGTAAATCTGCCAAGTTAGAAAGACAAATTAAAGAGGTCTGTTAAGTTTTAAGGAAAGAAATAAAGATCAGAAACCAAAGCAGAATTTATCTTTTATCTCTAGTAATTCATTTCTCTAGGATCATTAAGTGCAATTTGAATTAGTACCCAAGATATTAATTTTATCCTATAATTATGCAATCATTTAAGATTAGATAAAAAGTAATTTCTTAAAGAATGTTAGGGAGTCTTATCTGATGATGATTCTCATACTCATTTCATTGCTACTTGGAGAATTCAAAGAAAACAAATGTGGGTGAGGTACTGCAGCTATATATAGGCATTATGAGTAGATGCATTTTATTTACAAGTAAAGTACATGCACTTGTGTTTGAAAAATTATCTAGACCACTTTGGTGTTCTGCATCTGGACTGTAGTTCTCTCCTTATGAGAGTCCTCAGCGCTATTCTAGGTATACTTACCTTTTTTCATGCCCTCTGTGGCCCTAGAAAACCACTTTAAAAATTAGGTACTTCTCCCCCAGGTCCAGTTCTTTTTGGACTTGTATCTTATGTTGAGAACACTGCTACCACTGAGTTTTTATGATTCTCATCGTCATTCTGCCATCATAGCCAGTATGTATTCTGTATGTATGTATAAAAATACATTTTCTCCTTTAAACCTAACAGTAGTCCTGGGTCATAATATAGTAGGTCTCATTGTACCGATTATACAAATGAGGATAAAAATTAAGTAGCTTATGCAAGGTTGTACATTAGTTAGTGATATAGCCAGATTTCAAATTTGGGTCTGATTCTAACACCCTTGCTTGTAATTCCTGTGCTTTACCTCTCTTCTGTATTCCTCAGGGTGTTGCGGTCAGGGTCTTATCCTAACAAACTTATCTTCTGGCTGCCAACAGCTCCTAATTGCTCATCAGATCTTGGTTGTAATCCTTTGCTATGGTTCTCTAGCTAATGGAGCTTGTGATTATATCCTAAGTATTTGGTGAAACTTCTTGAAGTTGGCAAATTAGTTCTTTTGGGGTGTCCATGGCATTTTTTAAGGCCTGTTCCAGCTCTAAAATCCGTTAGTTCTGCGACTCTTAACATTGGAAAGCCAAATGGAAACATTGTTAAAATGTAGGTTTTCATAGGAGGGAGTGCTGTTTTTTATTGTTGCTGTGTTTATTTGTTCTTAGAGAGTTGGGGGGTGGGAGCAGAAGGAGAGGGACAAGCCGACTCTATGCTGATTGCTGAGATCAACGTGGGACTTTATCCTACGACCCTGAGATCATGACCTGAGCTGAAATCACAGTTGTATGCCCAACCAACTGAGCCACCCAGGTGCCTTAGGAGGGAATTTTCTTTTTTTTTTTTTAAAGAGCTAACTTTTTATGTGAATATGTTTTCCTTCCTTACTTAGTCTCACTGATAGTAGGGATCATAAATTTATGTTAATATATTCTAAGTAGCACATATTTTAGTTATCCTGTTTGTAGCAGGTCTTCTACAAACAGTCATATTCCTATTGGAATTTTTTGAAGTGTTTTTATTGAAATATACACGTTTGCCCATCAAGACTGTTTAGTTCCATCCACTTTTATGAAGTGAGTACACCCTGTGTCTAGCACTTAGATCAAGAAATGAAATGTTAACCAGTATCCTAGAAGCCCCCTTTGTGTCTTCTCTTAGTCACTGCCTCCTGTTAAAGGAACCAATATCCCAATAACATTACATGTAAACTAGATTAGGTTTTACATGTTTTGAATTTTATTTAGATGGAACAGTTTATGCTGTTTTGTGTCTGGCTTCTTTCTCCCAGTGTTGTATTTATGAGATTCATCAATGTATTCAGTTGCAATTTGTTCATCCTTATTGCTGTATAATCTGTGGTATGAATATACCATAATTGATTGACATTTGTTTGTTTATGGTTTGGAGTTACTATGAATAATCCTGCTAAGAACATTCTTGTCCTTATTTTCTATTGTCTGTATACCTAGGAGTAGAATTGTTGAGTCTTAGAGTAGTAGACACACGTTCAGCTCTAATAGGTATTGTCCATCAGTTTTCCAAAATGGTGATTTAGACTCCCACCAGCAGTGTATGAAAAGTGTCTGTTCTGCATCCTTGTCAGCATTGGGAATTGCCTATTTTAATTGTTTTAACCATTTGGTGCCCATGAACTTTTTACTAATGATTGTGTTACTTTAAAAGAGTTTCAACCCCACAGAATCATGGATTTATGTGTCTAGTTATTAATTGTAGGTGAAAGTTGTTCTTTTCTGATTACTTTTGAAAGCTAAGCATAAAAAAAAAAAAGCCACGTACAAATGAAAAGTACTCAGGCTGCCTAGAAGCATCAGAGTCTTGGAGGTCTGAATAGCATATATTTAGAGGGTATGCAGGTAGAATGGTGGGTGATATTGGGGTGTTTTCACTGTTATCTGGTTGTCGTCTTAGATTGGATTTTATTATGAATATAGGTTGGTTTTTATTGAGGGTTTTGCACACATTAAACAAGGGAAAGACTTGAGATGATGAGGGAGATTTGATATTGTCTGGAGTAGAATTTGGATACTACAGTTTAAAGCACCAAAAAAAAAAAAAAAAAAAAAAAAAAAAAAAACCAGGAAATGAGGGTAGGGTAACTAGACCCAAGACTTTTTTTGGTGTGTGCGTGAAACGGTAATATTTCTTTTAGTCGTAGAACTCTGTTTTTTAAATGAAATGTGCGGCTGATTGCCATTCGTGTTGACAGGTGGTGGAGAGTAAGGATGCAAAACCTTTCTGTGGTACACAGTGGCGGGGTGGGGGTTGGGCATCGGTGGGAAGCCCTTGGGCTTCAAGGAACACAATTGGTAAACATCCATTCTAATTTAAAAGAGGTGGGTGTGACGAAGCACTGGACTTTGGGCCATCGGGTTTGCTTCTCTGCTCTGTCTTTGCCTCTGTGACCCTCCTTGTGTTTGTATTGTCATCAAAATCAGGTTACTAATATAGCTGTAATGAACATTATAAAGGAAAAGGAGCTTAAAGCGCTTCAGGGAGCTAGTGAAAGCCTTTTGCCAACAGTTACCAAAATACATGTATCTTTTTCATGCCAGTTCAGTTAAGGTTATAAAGTTCAGTGCTTTAAGAATGATCTTTCCTCAGCCTGATCTGAATTTGAAACATGGTTCTACCCTTGACAAACTGTGTGACCATGGGCAAGTTACTTCAACTCTCTGTATCTTTATTTTCTTATCACTTCAAAATAGAGATAATAATGTAATGCCTACTTCAGAGTTATTGTGAGAATTTAAGGAATTAATATATGTAAAGCACTTAGTGCCCAGCAAAGTAAGCACTCAATAAATCTTTGTTAGCTGCTAATTAGTATTTTCTTTCTTGCAATGTCTTCTTTCCTAACCTTTTAGTCTCCTAAAAATCCTTCAAGGCTCACCGTTAGTCCTACATCCCCCACAAAGCCTCTTGATTCTCTCTGCTAGAATCATCTCTTCTGAAATTTTGTAGAAACCTATGCTTTTCCTTTGGTATTTCTCTGTACCTTCTATTATACTTACCTATAGCCATATTTTATATTATCTCCTAGAATATAAGTTCCTTAAGGATAGAGATTATATTTTATTCATGTTTGTAACTCTCTAGTTATTTGACATCTTTCCAAGAATTTAGAAGTCACCCAATAAAAAAGAATTTTTATTCTTTAATAAGAAACTCTAAAATTAGTACTGTGTATTTCTTGATTTCTTTTTTTTTTTAAAGATTTTATTTATTTATTCAACAGAGATAGAGACAGCCAGCGAGAGAGGGAACACAAGCAGGGGGAGTGGGAGAGGAAGAAGCAGGCTCATAGCGGAAGAGCCTGATGTGGGGCTCGATCCCATAACGCCGGGATCACGCCCTGAGCCGGAGGCAGACGCTTAACCACTGTGCCACCCGGGCGCCCCTATTTCTTGATTTCTTACATAGTGCCTGACACATGGAGAAAATGTTTTCTGTAAATCTTTCAGAAAGATGGATATTTGCATAATAAATGGAATAATGGATTATATAGTTTATTTTCTAGAAAACGTCTCGGGCTTCTTCAGCGCTTTTGCATGATAGTAATGGTGAGGCTTACCTTATTATTACATTGACCACTGTTTTATTGAAATGTATTTGACATCCCCAGTTAATCAAAATACCTTAAACGCTCAAATTTTCACTTATAAAATTCTTGTAAATTCTTCCTTATTAATTTTCATAGCTTGTTAACTTCTGTGTACCCAATACACTGTTTAACCGCTCCCTTGTCCAAGTTTATAAGTGTCTAGGAGACTTGAGTTGTAATAGTAGCTTAAGCAAAACAAGATTGGAATGGTTAACTTGACAAAACCGTGTAATGCAAACCAGAGTCCAACACATGATTAGTGATTTTTGTTCTCAACTGGCTGACATTTAAGAGTGAATGATGCTTTCCAGCTTTTTTCCCACAAAGATCACAATTGATTTAACACCCTTTTAGAATGACACCAAGACATTTTTCTCAGTGGGTGATGAAGAATTAATTTCTACAGCATAGCTTAGTAAAAATCCTGGAGCAATTTCCCCATTAGTTTATGCTGTTAGTTTCTGTCTACTGCAGAACCAAGCTTATGCCTCTAGGTATCCACAACTGAGTTTTTGACCCAGTAAGACCCACTTCCTAAGACCTAACACTCCCTCTCAACCTTTGTATTTCCTAATGACTTTCATCATCCTTATGGGCTGACCTTTTTGTCTCTGTCCTGTGTATCAGTTCATCTCTTTGAGGTAACAGAAGATAAGTCAAGTCACAGCTTTGAATTCTAATCAGTGCCCCTGAATGGCTTCTTGGTATCCTGCAAAATGTTTACCCCAAGAATCTGTCTCTCTGCTTCTTAGCTTTATGAAGTATATTTTTGGTAGTTAAGCACATAATATATTTTGGACTTTAAAAACTGAAAATTGGTTGGTTGGCTATAGCTACTGTTAAATTGAGGGTCAAGCTAGAATTGATTGAAGTTTTTGGCACGTGATTTCATAACGTATGCATCTTTTGAAATGCTGAAAGTATGGTTGCGATTTACCTTATTCCTTATCCTTATATCATTTGGTGTGGCTTCTCAGTAGCTATCTTGTTTAATATAATTGGTTGCCATTTATCATTACTCTTTGCAGATGACCCTATAGTCAACTTTTAGTTCTCAATGACAGAGTTAATATCTAGGCTAATTAGAATTAATTTTTCATGTATGATTTTAAAAGTCTGTACAGACTAATTATGGGGAGAGTAAAAACACGTTTCTAGTTTTAAAAATTATTTAAATGAAATACTAATTTGCATTCTATTATTTTATCTTAACAAAATATGTCTTTTAATTGAGGTAAAATTGGTATATAGCATTATATGTTTCAGGTGAACAACATTATAATTGAGTATTTCTATGCACTACAAAGTGATCACCATCATAAGTCTAGTTACCCATCCATCACCATACAATTGAGCCTCTTCATCTCCTTCCCCTCTAGTAACCAGCAATCTGTTAAATGAGTTTTTATTTTGCTTTTGTTTTGTTTTTTAGATTCTCCATATAATTGAAATCATTCTGTGTTTTTCTTTTTCCATCTGATTTATTTTATTTAGCATAAAGTTCCATCCATGTTACCACAAATGGCAAGATTTTCTTCTTTTTTATGGCTTAGTACTCTTACAGTGTGTGTGTGTGTGTGTGTGTGTGTGTGTGTGTGTGTGTCTGTATGTGTGTATCCATATATACATCTTTATCCATTCATCCATGGATAGATAGATAGTTGTTTCCATATCTGGGCTATTGTAAATGATGTTGCAGTGAATTTAGGGGTGTATGTAACTTTTTGAATTAGCATTTTCATGTTCTTTGGATAAATTCCTTGAAGTGGAATAGCTGGATCATATGGTAGTTCTATTTTTAATTTTTTGAGGGATGTGTCTTCTGTTTTTTGATGTTAAAATGTTATGTAATATTCTTTTATATTTTAATTCTGTAAGAATCACTTGTGATGTAGAAGAGTCTACAAACAACCCATTTCGTTAGGGTTTGACTTTATAAAACATTGGCTTCCTAATTTAGATATTGTTATGTGTGTTTTATGCATATGGTTTTGTACAATGTACATTTTAAAAGTATATTGTTAAATTTTTGAAAAATGAACGTGTTTATTGAGCTTGAAGAATGTATATTTCTTGAACTATAAACTTAAACAGGTGAATCTGGATTATCTATAAATGAAACTTGCATAACTATTTAATAAAAAAAAAAAGAATTGCTATCTTCTTCTAAGTAGGATGTGCTTTTAATTCATAGGGAGAAGTCTTTAGTTAATTTTATTGCTTTTGTATTAGCCAGGCTTGGCTCCCTGCCACTGGTTATTAGACTGTCTCAGTAGTATTCGTTCTTAATTTCCCATTCAGTAGCTACATTTAGTTTATAAAGAGCTTTAGTATTGATGGTGCCTGTTCCATGTGTACATAGAGAAATTTTATAGCATGCAGACTTGTCTAATAAAGTTTTGGCAAAATTATCATTTCAGTTTTCATATTTTATGTCTATTCCCAATTATTTTCTAGATGTGTACACTGTCCAGGCCTGCTAAGGTACCAGTATTAGGGAAGCTGTGCCAAATCTCGTGTCATGTAGGAGTCAAAATTTTTAACTCCCATGAAGTTATACCCTGAAGAATCTAGTAGTGAATTATGGTTTGGGGGCTTTAACAGAAAATTTGAAAAAGCTAATTTAATGACAAATCTTCATGTTATCAGGGTATTACATTGAGGTTTACTATAGTACTTGATCTTTCAAAGAACATTCAGTTTTTTCTCGACTGCAAAGAAATGGATCTTACATTGTAGCCTAGTGTGCATGTGTTCATGTCTCCTCTTTCTTAAAACAAGTCTGAAAATCTCTTCGTCTTCTATTTTATACATTTCTATTTAATTAAAAAATATTGATTGAAATCCACTAAACTGATTTTATGACCCTTACCATTTGAAAAACCCTGCCCTCGAATCTTATTCTCCAGGTATTTTCGTAATTAGTGTTTATTTTAGTTTATTAGATACAGTGGTAAATGAGGCTAAGTTTTCAGTTGGCCACCTTCCTTTATCGTTTGAATATTTGGGGCAAAATAAAATGTCCATGCATGTTATATTTTTAGATCCAGTACTTTACATATATAGTTATCACTGCCTGCTTTGAATATTTGTAAATCTTTAACAGAAAGCATTTATTTAGAAGTGTAAATTAGAGGTTTTGACAGCAATTATGGAAAAGAACTCTCCACATTTCGTTTACTTTTTCCTAACTCTGCAAATGATTCATGTATCACTGGTTCTTTTGCTATGCCAACATTTTAAGTGCTTTTTTTTTAAAGAAATAAGACTGATTTAAAAAGGAGATTTGTCATTAATATAGAAATTATGTAGTATATTCAAGAAGATTTGTGCTTTTTTGTTAATATAAAATGGAAATTTTAAAATTTAATTCATTTTGATTTCAGGCTTTTTGTTCATGAGAAATATGTTCATCCATGATGGTGTATGAGCAATTATCTTCACTTATGCTTTAACAGGAATGACTTCAAAGCTGAGCCTCTTCCAAAAGAGGCAGTCGCTAAGTGCCTAAAAATAAAGATGGTTTTAGTTGTGTCTTTGTTTTAATCTAGAATAGAATGCCACTGAAAATAGTAACCTTCTCCAGGCAAAAACACGTTAAGTAATGTAACCTGTTTTTGTTAGCATATATCTAGAAAGTGCTGGTCTCCATATGAAAATCAGAGATTTTGATATTAAGGCAAAAACTAAGTGGGTCATTTTCATTTTGCTAAAGAGCAAATGTCTCATTGTGGTATACTTCCTTTGTAGTCAATAATTATGCAGGGTCTGATATTGAGTCGTTAGCTGTTTCCTTGGGAACAAGGTTTAAGTGGAGACAGTGTAAGAATACTAGAATATCGTTGTGTCTCCTCAGTTTTAAAAAACTATTAAAAGACATTTAAAAAATAGAAATCAGTAATAGTAATGACTGTCTAACTTGATGCACTGCCCTACTTCCCCATTAAAAGGCGTAAGAAAAGACTGCAAGACATGGATAACTTAGCTCATTTTTTCTGTGCTTTTTCAGATGGAAACACAAGTTTTTCTGGATACTTAAAAAGACAAAACTTTAATCCATAGATTAGTTTATCTCTTAAACATGACCAGTTGAAGAATGTTTCCAGATAGTATTACCAGGTATACTTCTTGGTTTGTTTACCTTAAAATGGATTTCCTTTCCATTTTCACTGTCATGTTCTAAATTTTTATAACTAAACCCTGAGATACTGCACCAAACCTTTTAATATTTTGACTGCTCCTTTCCCTATACCTCATTACACACCCTCGCTCCCCCCCCCCCGCCCCCCGCCCCAACCATCACAGCACCTGGTTCCTGACAAGATCAGATGCAAATCTCAGGGTTACAGGTTCTAATAGGTATGGTCTCTGGAGAGATTAGAACTCACTCTTTCTATCCAGGTTCAAGTGCTAGGAAAGGAATTCTGATTGGCAGAGTGGGTTAGGTTCCCACCCTTGGTTCAGCCCACTGTGATGTACAGATGCTTTGACCAGCTGCCACCAGGACTGTTGGCAGCCCTCAGTTCCCAGAGTGGGGAACTAGTGCCTCTTTCATTCCCCTTTGTGACCAGTGATACTCATGGATTTATTTGTTCTCTTCCAAATTTTTGTTCTCAGGTTGTTTAGACAGTAATAAATGGGTTTTTAAGTGGAACAATTAAATGTTACATATATCTTTAACCAGGTACAACTTTAACTGGAAGTTTTTCATAAGACGAAGTAAAAGCTAACCTGAGTAAAAACACATATTCAGTAAATGCTATAAGAAAGCTTCCCTTACCATTTTCTTATTGAAAGAGAAAGCAGGAAGGAATACTGGGACTCTAACTTAACGTTTTCATGTTTCAGATAGAATGTACAGCTTTACAGACAGAAGGGAAAGGACAAGTGTTCTAGTAGTATTGAGGACTGGGCTTTAGTCAGGAGGACCTTGCTGGGGGAAGGGAGGAATGGGACAAGGAGTGCTGGTAAGACACCCTCCATCTGTCTAGGAGGCCTTGGAGAATATCTTCAGGAACAGCCTACCAATAGTGTTACCAACAGTCCCTATTTCTTTATTATCTTAATCTGTTTTCTTTGATTTTGTGTTTTTAATCACTAACATTATTATACTTTAAATTATATTGACTGTCAAGAACATGTCACTTGTACCATATAGCTCACCTATGCAGATTTGTTGGATAAGGACAACCCATTTATAAGACAAAATGAAAGCAATACTATTTTCTTGCCATCAGTAGCATTCTCATATAAATCTATAAAACAGCTAACCTGATATTTTTGTCCTTAATTTTTTATGTCCTTGTCAGGTACTTAATTTGGATAGATGTCCTACTTGGGTGTTGAGTAAAGAAAGGCTTTATCTTTTTTCTTTCTTTTTAAAAAGTAATTGTACACAAGTGGAAATGAAAACACTGTATTGATCTCTGCTATTAAAATTTCCCTTAATGAATTGATCTGTTTAATTATATTTCCATGTTTTACTACATATATATTAATTGCTAAAATATTCTAATATATATAAAGTACTATTAGAGTTGTATTTTGTTCCATTTAACAAAGAAAATAACAATATAAAGTAAAGGTATTAAACATCCAAAATTTCTTTTTAAATGGCCATTCCAGCTATTATTTTGGGAGGTAGCATTATTATATCCATTTGGCTTTGGATTTTGCATCACATTGTTAGCTATTTTTTTGTGTGTGTGATCTTTTTTTTTAAAATTGGTCAATAAAGGAGCATTCCAGTACCTTTGATGTTGATACTCAGCATATTTCTGTTTACTTTTGTTTTTTCACAATGATTAAAATTAGCAGATTCAACTTTTGAAAATAAGAGGATAATCAAGAATTCTTTCCTTTGTGTGAGTGACTGTAAGCCAGCCTATCATATTTTGATTTGGATATAGTATGTTAAAGAATATATAGAGAATAAAAAAACTGAATTTTAGTATTGGCTTTACAAGTAAGATGCTGTATAAACCTGTTTCTCCTTTTTTAAGCATTAGTCTTTTTTTTTTTTTCAGAATAGGTTTTATATATTGTTAGAAATGTCATCATTTATTCACCTAATTTTTATTAATTACCTAGTACGTACCTAAAATATGTCTTGTTATTGGTGATTTGAAAAACTAGTTTAAAACTTTTTTACTTTTTGTTGCATTCATATTCTACGTTTCTCTTTTTACTTATAACCTTTCTAACTAAAAATGGCTGCTGATACACTAGCAACTCTAAATTGGATTCTGTTTGGTAATCACAATGATTACTGGGTTATTTATTTGAAAATCTGATGCCTTAATGTCAATCAAATTATGCTAAGTGTGAGATTTATAGAAAACCATTTCTCTTTTATATGAACCTTTTCAAATAAGCTGTGATGCATGTTGTGTCACTCCAGAGTTTTCAATACTGACTGTCCACAGACACAAGAGCAATTAGTCACAAACCCACACAGCCTAGTATGGGAAAACAGAACCTATCAGCTCAGGAGTGCTTAGGAATTAGAACCTGAGATCCTCATCCGGAAGCTGAGGACAGCGTCTGCTGCAGGGTGGTGGGAGGGAATTGTCCAGAGCAGCTCAAATGAGCCCTGAGCCTGAGAGCGGAGCACTTCAGGGATGTGGTGAGGCTTTCATTTGTTGTCTCAGCCAGGGGGAATCAGTGCTGCCTGAGCCCGGAACTGGGACAGCTAGATTAAAAGCAGACAAGAGAAGGAAAGGAAAGATTACACCAAGTGTTCAAAAGGACTGTGTCAGGCTTTTTATGATCTTGTTTTGAACAATATCCTAAACTGAACCCAGAAAGAGCATGTAGCATTTTCCCTTTTGGGATTCACCATCTGAGAGGTACAGTCACTGAAATATCGGCGTACATTTTACCCAAACACCTACAGGAAATCCCCCCCCCCCTTGCATTTAACTGCTGGGATTTATTTGTGTGTATTGTAGTTTTGTAGTGATCTGTAGGGTCTCTTACCAGCTTTGTGTTTCTGTGTTGACACTTTCAGTTCTTAATTAGCAAGGGGAAATAAGAGAGAGGAGAGTGAATGAATCCACACAAACTTCTCTTACCCACCGTGAAATCAACACAAGGCAAGCATACCCGGCTGAGGGTAGCTTGTTAGGTGGCGTGACTTCTTATTCTGTGGACAGGATTTTTGATGATGAGCTTGGTTCACTTGTTTAATCTTCATAAGTGGTGTTCTATTCTGAGATAAAAAACAGACAAAGACTTCTTTTCTTTCCAAATGTTTCTCTGAGATGACTATTCTGGGGATCAGAGGATTAACGCTCAATATATTTCCACCTAATGATTATTTGTAGGTCATAGTTGTCAACCAGATTCTCAAAAGTTGTCATAGTTCACACACCCAGAGAAATATTCCTTCAGTATGACAGTGAATGTAGTCAACCTTTTGAATTTCTGTCTTTAGATGCTGTACATGCTTATGAGTTTAGATTACTGGCCTATAAGCATGGCCCCTTTTTTTATTCTTCTTCCCACTAGTCTGACAGAGCCGATCCTAACCTTTTACCATTTGATATGTCTAGTTGGTGTAAAGTGAACAGAGTTAATACGCACTGTGTGCTTTCCTCCCTTTGGAATTGTTTGAACTGGCAGAGCTCCTGAGTCAGCAGTGCATTCGAGTTATGCCAAGATACAGACCGCTTTTTCAGTGCTGGACCTACATACAAAGTTAACTGGTTAAGATTTTTAAAAAGACGTACTTGAAACCATTTGAAAAGTGCTTATGTTTGCTTTGAAATTTCTGAAGCTAAATCATGCATTTGTAATCCATGGTGTGGCCGCTAGAATACAAAGTTGACTTATTCTTGTGAATGAGATCCAGGAAAGAAAGGGAGGACCTCCTCCTTTGGCTGTGGGTCAAAGTAAGGAGTAGTATTTAGTACAGTGTTGTCACTCTTAGTCATGTGAACTCTCAATGCTTTCTTGACCTCTTTGTTTAGAGAAAATAGTCTTAAAACTTGGACATCTGCTTGACACGCAGTGGTAAGAATCTTTAGACGACACCTGACGATTGCACTGAATTAACCCTATTCATTAGCCTTCAGAGTCATTCAAGGAAAAGGACACAGCTTTGTGGCAAGGTGCCAAACACATGCCAGTTTGAGTAAAATATTCGCTGTTCTTTTACTTTTCCCCTCTCCCACTCTTTGGGCATCATCAAATCATCCTGTTGTTGGCTGGGATGGGAGAGAGGAATCTGACAACAGTGGAGGGGGAGGGGTTGTATGGAATGGTTTTATTCCTGGATATATAGTTTTACGTCATCAAAATAAGTACATACATGCACGCACACAAACTATGAAAAGCTGGATGAAGGGTGCACTCGTGGCTCCGGGTTTAACTTGCCTGTTTTAATTGAGAAAAAGATGGCACATATAATGGTTATGCTAACATGTTTTAGAGCATGTTCTACTTTCCATATGAGATTTCTCTGATACTGCATTTCTTTTTCTATTACCAAACATGATTAATCTGCTACATAGTGTTAACTGTGCTCTTTCCCTAAAGACATCAAATGGGAGGCAGCATGTAGAAGCTAAATTATTCGGAGAGGAGTCAGTGATTGATTTAAATATAAAAGGATTAATTGGTCCCTGAACCAGACTATTAAACTGTACTGTGATCTTGACTGAAAGTGGGAGAATTACAAGTGCATTGCGTAGAATAAATTAATACATTTTTCATGGCTTTAATCCTTTTCTCTGTATTGCTTATTGTGGTTTTTATGTACTGCATGCTATTGTGTGCTTAATTGATGCAGAGGGGATTCAGCCTATAATGATTAAACGGGTAGAGGGACAGACCTGTCCATTGAGTTTTAAGATGGTATTTCTTCCAGAGTAGCTGACAAAGGATACCAGAGAAAGAATGTTTCTAGGAACTCTTAACCAGTGATGACCCCAGGCATAGAAGTTAAGTGTAACTGAATAAGAAATTTAAAAAGTTTACGTTGTGTGAGTATATTGTTCAAGATGAACATCAGCTAACGGTGGATGAATCCTGCCCTTTATCCTCAGAAGAATTGAATTGAGACCTCAGTTCTTGAGGGTAAACAGTGTAATGGCACCATACCCGGGGAAAATTTCCTCTTTTTATAACTATTTCTATTCAAACAGTATTGATTTTTTTTCATTCCAACTCACAGGCTTATACTTCAGGCTGACAGGATGCTGCTCTTGAAGGCTACCAGCCTCATGTTTCCTTTACAGGGAGAATAAATTTCTGTTTATTCACCTCTGTTATATTGCTGCTTTTATAAATAGGTCTTCATATAAGTTCTGCTTTCACATAGTAATCCTGGTAATAAAGGGAGAGCAGATGAGTTTGGTTTTGAGGACTGATTTAAGAATTCATGCATTTGTGGCTTTACTAGCAATACACATTTCAAGTTGCGGAATGGGGCCTTCAAGATACTTTCCTTTAACCTGTCTCAGTACATCTTTCCTTTATAACTTGGTGTGCTTTACCTTTCAGTTTTCTATCTGCTTCTGAGTAATCAGTCCAGGTGGGATATTTTTAAATAGGTACAGTTTATGTGGAAATTGAGATACGGAATCATTAGAATCTCAGGAGTGAAGGTACTATTAAAGGTCATCCTGTCTCCTTCCTCTTTCGGTATGCTTGAGTTTCTTCCACCACATCTTCATAGATAGCAAATATATTACCCTGCTTGTCAGCCCATATTTTCTTTAAACAACCCAGGTAGAAAGTCTGCATTGAACTGAAGTGTGTTTTTTTGTAGTGCCTGTATCAGTGGTGCCCGGTCAGTATGCCTGAGTTCTCTGGTGTGCCATGAATTATTGACCATTGTGTTGGCACGTTTTGATCAGTGTATAAAATTGATATTTGCCACAATTGAGGATAGCACATACTATCCCAACAATGGTCATAAAACAGCATGCTGAACAACACAGGTTTCGTGGCAGGGTGTACTTGAGTGTAGCTTTGTGCAGGAAAGATTATATTTATGTCTCTTCCCTAAGTTGTCTCATTTCTAGGTTAAATATCTCTACTTCCTTCAGTTGTCATGTTGGCCGGTTGTCATGTTGGTTGGTGATTCTCTTTTGAGTGTGTTCCGGTTTGCTTACTACCCTTTCTGAGTGTGGCATCCAGAATTAAACTGAACACTCCCGGCTTAACATAGAGCTGGAGCAGGGTCAGTCATTTGCTTCCTTGATCTTAACTGGTGACTTTTAACATTTTCTGCCCCAGCCTATCTGATGTACCCAGCAAATGCTCATTAGTAACAGTGGCTCCTCACTAAACCCGTAGTTTGTCTGATTTGAAAAGCAGCCTCCCGTGGGGATTCTAATTACCATCCATATCCAAACACTGGGGATTCTAATTACCATCTATATCCAAACACTTATGTTCTAGATACTCATCATCTAGTTCTGTTCTTGCTTCTTATGATTGCCTTATCTCCTTTTGCCAATCACATTTAGATGCCTCCTATTACCAGTTAAAACCCCCTCTAATTGTTCTTTGGCAAGTCCTAAACTTACATAAGCTGTGGTTGAATTTTAGGCTAACTCCATCCGCATTTACCTCTGTTGAAAAAATTTTGAAAATTTTCTACTAGCTTAAATTTTCATTTAAGTAGTTGATTAATAATAATAAAAAGTCATATGACGTCATATCCTTTGTCTCCCTCTTGCTACACTTCTCTGTGGGTGTAATCTTATACCTAGCTGCTTAAAGCAGCTTTCATTAGGAAAAAAGGTGGGGCTATCTTCTTTTTTTTTTTTTTTTAAGATTTTATTTATTCATTTGAGAGAGAGAGAGAGACGGTGAGAGAGGGAACACAAGCAGGGGGAGTGGGAGAGGAAGAAGCAGGCTCCCAGCGGAGGACCCTGATGTGGGGCTCGATCCCAGAACGCTGGGATCACGCCCTGAGCCGAAGGCAGACCCTTAAGGACTGAGCCACCCAGGCACCCCGGGGCTATCTTGAAACAACAGTTGCAATAAATGTTTATTCAGATTATCTTATTAACAAGTAATGTGCAGCTGATAATTTACAACAGACTTCCTTAGAAATTTGGTTTTAGAAATTCTAGTCTATACATTTTTTGCAGAAAACCCATTTGACTCTTTCTTAACTTTGGAATGGCCTGATTTTCATGAGGCCAACTGATAAGTTAGAAGTCATATGGCTGTTTGCTGATGTCCCCAAATTGATTTTTTCCTCATTGTTTTGCTTTTAAGTTATTGAATTAGCACAGAATGATCTCTTTCTTTCCCTTTAAAAAATTCATTTACTCATGTTTTGTTCACTAAATTAAGCAGATAAAGGATAAACTCAAAATTCATTAGACTTTTTTTTTCAGGAAAATTGAGAAATTGATTTGTTAAAATAATTGTCTTGAAATTGATTTTCTTAAAATAATTGTCTTGATTCCTTGAGTGAATGGACTTGAGAACTAACTTTACTGTTGACGGAAATGGGAAATATGTATTAAGTAAACCGATATAAGGTGTAATGACTGTATGCGTCGATCATTGGAAGATGTAAAGATAACCTCCAAAAATGTGGGGGAGGTTGGCACCTTATATTGACACTTATGAACAGGGTACCATTTGTGTTGTAACATGTTTTCCTGTTATGTGTTTTCTTTAAGATATAGGTGTTGCTTGAAATATTTATTTTGTGTAAATTATGTTAATAGTCTAAAAAAATAAAGATAAGAGGATAATGTATTAGTTTCTTATTGCTGCTGAAACAAATCACCACAAAGTTGATGGTGATTTATTATCTTAAAGATTTATTATCTTCTCAGTTCTGGACATCAGAAGTCTGAAATGGGCCTCATCAGGCTAAAATCATGATGTTGGCAGGCTCACACTCCTTTCTAGACATTTTAGGGGAGAATCTCTTTCTTTGTCTTTTCCAGCTTCCCTTGGCTTGTGGCGCTTTTCTATTTTCAAAGCCAACAGTGGCTGTTTGAGTCTCTCACGCCCTATAACTCTGACACCACTCTTCTGCCTCTCGCTCATTTAAAAACTCTTGGAATTATACTGGGCCCTTGCTAATCCAAGATAATCTCTCTGTTTTAAGGTCAGTTGATTAGCAGCAGTAATCCATCTGCAACCTTAATTCTCCCTTGCCATGTAGCCTAAACTATTCACAGTTCTGGGGATCAGGACAGGAGCATCTTTGGGAAACCATTATTCTGTTTATCAGAGATTATAAGATACTCGTGCTTTTGCAGTTCAGATTTAACCTAACATTCTGTACAATCTAAAATTTTAATATTTTTGCTTTTTTTTTTTTTAAAGATTTCATCTATTGTGAGAGTGATCAAGAGAGAGTACAAGCTGGGGGAGGGGCAGAGGCAGAGGGAGAGGGAGGAGCAGCCTCCCTGCTGAGCAGGGAGCCCAATGTGGGACTCCATACTGGGGTCCTGGGATCATGACCTGAGCCGAAAGCAGACGCTCAGCAGACTGAGCCACCGAGGTGCCCCTTTGCTTTATTTTTTTTGATTGCATGTGTATAACTATATTGAAGTATAATATACCTTATAAAATGTACATTTGTTACAGTGTTTATAGCTCAGTAAGTATTTCTAAATTGAGCACATTTATGTAACCTGCACTCAGGACAAGAAATAGAAATGTTACCAGTTGGGGTACCTGGGTGGCTCAGTTGTTAAGTGTCTGCCTTAGGATCAGGTCATGATGTGGGATCAAGCCCCACATCACCGGGAACCCTGCTTCTCCCTCTCGCACTCCCCCTGCTTGTGTTTCTTCTCTCTCTGTCTCTGCCTGTCAAATAAATAAATAAGAACGTAAAAAAAAAAAAAGTAGAATGTTACCAGCACTCTAAGACCTCCTTCATTCTTCTTTCAAGCCCCAAGCATAAGCACTATTCCAACAGTATAGTTTAGTTTAGTTTAGTTTAGTTTGTTTTTATATTTTATGTAAATAGAATCATACAATATGCATTCTTTGGCTTGTCTTCTCTTGTTCAACATTGTTTGTGATAGTCATTGAGGTTGCTGTGTGTAGTGGTATGTCATTGATTCTAATTGCTGTACAGGATTCTGTTGTGTAAATATACCTTGATTTATTTATCCATTCTACTATTGATGGGAGTTTGGGTAGTTTCCAGTCTTGATACATGCTTAAAATCAGTAAATAAGATTTGGTCAGAGTCATTTGGAGAAAAAGTGGTGTATCTGAAAGAGTCTCTTGTTCTTGAGTAAATGATCCCAGCCTGATTAAGAGAAAACCAGTGACTAACATATTTCTCCCCTACCTTTGTTAGCATTATGAGAGGGAAAAATTATTTTAAGTGGAAATCTCTGAACTTCATGTAAGATATATTGTGTGATTGCTTTAAATTGCGATACTAGTCAGATTTGAAGGCATGATTACTAATTAGAAAAAATTGATATTTATTCAGATGATAATTTGATTCAAATAGTATTTTATAACTTCACTATTTGTTTTCATGAATTTTGTTACTAAATTTAGTGAGTTCTACTTCTTAAAAGATAGTTTTGAAAGGAGAAAATATGAATTGGTTAGTTTGTTTATTAAACTCCAAATGAAAACGGTAATGTGTATGTGTGTATGTGCGTATGTCTTTTATCACTAAAATAAACAAAAATTAAGAAAAAAGCACGACAACCATTTTTTTTTTCTTTGTCTCTTTACCTGTTGTTAGGAGAAATATCATTAAAAGATATGCTTCACATACTGGCTTACAGAAAACATGGTAGCATGTGAAAGTTGCGTAAGCTACTTTCTTGATAATGAAAAGAGATCCTCTGACAGAATCTTCTTATCTCTAAACCATTTGCAAATTGGTGCTCTTAAAAAAAAGGTTAACATTCATAATTTTAAACATTCATATTTTTTGGCAGTGACCAGATGCTGATTGTATGTGGTCGTCATTGCATGACTGCTGTACACATTTAAGAATAGTTTGAAGGGTGGGTGTTTATTGGGTATCTCTGGGCTGCGCACCAACTTTTAGGTGTTCCAGCCTCAGTATTTCTTGTCCTTTTAATGCCATTCTTACATTGAATAAATACTATCTTTTAGGTTTATAGCCCCTGATAACTCTGTGAATTTCAATATCTCCTCTTTCTTTTATATCCTCTCACATGAATTTTACTTCAGTAGGAGAAATTGTTTTTAATTGTTAAGAATCAGAGTTAATTCTCTTCAGAATTTGTTTAACATATTGCAAAACATGTAGCTATCTTTGACTTCATGATTTTAGATAGACTATAAGAAAAGTATAGAATCATCTTACATTTACTTTTCTGTTGGTTTTAGCTGTCAGATTTATTATTCTTATGTTAGGGATAAGAGGGTTGGGATCACAAGCAGTGCTGATGATTAAAGGCTGCACTGTGTTTTGATTAAAGAAAAGAAAAATCTAGCTTTCTGGCGTAGGCCTTGTGGTATGGGAAGAGTATGGAAGATAAATACTTGCTGATAACAGCATTCTACCAAATAAGTGTCAGCTCCAATTTTATTTTCCCTTTGCTGGGAAAACTGTGACCTCCTTTGAGTACTGGTGAGTGAGACATTTTGCAACAGTGCTGAATATAAAAGGCCCTGCTTTCTGGTAGGCTAATGCCAAATGTTGGAAAGCCTTTAAAGAACTTGCCACGCCACACTGAGCTGAATATCAGCTGCTGGATCTGAAATAGTACAATATAAAAAGGTGGACCCCCCCTCCCCCGTTTTGTTTATTGTAGGCATTGTCTTTTAAAAATATAACCGGGACCATTACTGTGAGTAGGGGCACAGGGTAATTTTATGATGTTGTACTGTTCAATTTGTATATCAGCTCTCAATACATACTATAATATAGCATTGTTAGTTCCTTAAATAGACTTGGGGTATGACAGAAAAAGGGAATGGATTCTTCTTTTTCCTGCCTCATCATGTTCTAGAAGTATTTAAGGTAGTCTACATTTAATAAATGTAACGAGACCGGTAAAATGAATAAGGCATGATGGAAAATAAAGTATATCAGTGGAGTTTGGAGAAATAATACTTTATGAAAGCAAAAAGACTATGTAACTAGGACCAGTATTTGTTAACAGATTTGGGGGCTGGGAGCGTTGCTTGTTTGACCAAGTCGGTGGAGTCCTACTTGCTGTTGTTCACCTGATGAATGGCCACATGCTGGAATTCCCATCTGCTTTACACTGTTTTGGCAGGTCATTTCTGCCACTGTGAGCTGGCTGTGGGAACCTAGGTAGATGTCAGAAGTCTGTCCCTACGTTTCTTTTAAGGGGCAGTCTCTCCGCCATCACTACCGCTTAGGCTCCTCCTCAGGTGGCAGAATCTGTCACAGTGGTTAGGTGTTTGTGTAAAATATAAGTAAACATTGATGATTTTAAGATGTACTATACAAGTGTATTTTGTAGTTTGGGTGGATTTCATTTGGCAATAAGGAGCAATAGTGTAGATTAGTGTATGCCCTCAGGCAGACAGGCAAAAGGATAAAGAAAGTTTTAGCATGGCGTCTGGCTGGCTCAGTTTGGCAAAGCAGGTCACTCTTGATCTCAGGGTTGTGAGTTCAAGCCCCATGTTGGGTGTAGAGATTACTTAAAAATAAAATCTTAAGAAAAAAAAAAAAAAAAGAAAGCCTTAGCTATGTTAGTATCAGTTGATCCTTTATTGTTCTTAGTAATATATAGTGCCTTCACAGTATTTAGTGAAAAAATGATAGAAAAAGTTAATGTGGCTCTCCATTACCCCCTTCATTGCTCTACCCCCTTCTCCACATAAACTTGGTTATTGTCTTTTAAAGCAACCAAAAAATGGATAAAAGCGTTTTTTTTTAATACTTAAAAAATGTATTAAAAAACCCCAAGAAACCAAGCATGTCTTAAAGTGAGCAATAAAATTACTTTGGTGGTTATGAGTTACCTAATATAAATGTCACTTTAATCTGTATTCTCTTCCAGGCACGTTCCCATTGAATTTTCAAAGGGCTGTCCAGAGACTGCGACTGGATAATCTGGCCTAGTTTAGTAACCTCAAGAGAGATTTTAATAAGACAGGACTTTCATAAGCCTTCTCAAATTTTGTGTATGTCAGCTTCTGATTTTCAAGCACATATCACTGACCAGAGCAGCTCATCTGTCTATTTTGGCATCTTGAAAATTACCTTACACAGTTTGCATCATCAGGATGGGAGCCCTCAAGCTTTCCAGCCTTTGGATCAAGAATACATAGGGAATCATGGCCTCTGAACTGTCACTTGCTTCTAGCAAGTGAGGCACCCAGGGAGAAACACTAAGTCCTTCAGGCCACTAGGGCACTGTTCTCCATTAGTGTAAGATGTGCTGCTGGGTCGTTACCACTACAGTGCCAGGAATGGTGCCCTTGTGATTGGCAAGAATTACTGCACTGCACCAGTGCCAAATTTACTGCCAGTAAACAACTTAGCTTTGAGGATGGAAGGGTAGAAAGGAGAAGTCATAGAGCTTGCTAATTTAATTTCGTGTGTGTGTGTGTGTGTGTGTGTGTGTGTAAATATATACTTATTAGTATACAATGAAGGAGAATTGTTCACTGGGGCAATTTTGTATTGTAATAATTTGCTTGTTAACTCTTTTTCTTAGAAGGGTGATTTCATAAAATTGTAATGGTAATTTGACAGTTATAATGCAAGTGCTCGCTGTCATTTAAAAAAAAAATTAGGTGCCATTAACTTTCCTGGACATTTTTGTTGCCTTTGTATCAGGTTTAACTTATAATTTAAAAAGAAGATATATGAAATAATGAAAGCATTTTTAGAGTGTTGTGAAATAATTTGTCTTGTTATTTGAATATTATAATGCTGCCCTCTTTTAAAAAGGAGGGAAGTTAAGACTAGCCCAATAAGAGGAAGGTCACTATGCCACTATGCTAGTGAGCAAAGGATCTCCACAGAGTCTTTGTGAAAGCTGCCAAAGTAAACAGTATATTTTTAAGGAAAGGAAATGATAAAATAACATTAGCAAAATATTCCCAAATGAAGATCTATAGAGTGAGGCAAATTACTTCTGGCAAGAGATTTGGTTAATGACAGCTTGGAAAATTTTAAGGTAAGTTCATAACACAGAAAGCATTTAGATAAAATTATCTAAATGTGTTCTGCATTGTGAATCTGTTATCAAAACACTTTTACACCATGAAAAGAACAGGAGTTTATTAATATTCATAATGCATTTTGAAAGCACATGTAATACTTGCATTCTGAAAACTCAGTGTAAGAAGTAAAAAAACTTTTGTTTTTTTAAGATTTAGAGTATTATAAGAGAATAAAATGATCTGGAATACTAGTCCTTCCTTTTTTTGCATTTACGCAGGTCCTTTCCCAACTACAGAGGTGCAACCCCCACCAATCCCTTGTGTTTCCTGAGTAAACAGTTTTAAAAGTTGCCTTTTCCCCTATTACTGGAAATTGCATACTATTGCCTTCTATTAATAATTAAACTTCCTCCCACTTTAAAAATATTCACTGTGTGTATCAGCTGTTCTTGTTTTCTCAAGATGGAACTTTCTGAAGAAAAGTAATTTAATCTTTGGTTATGACTAAAACTGCATTCATTTGGTGACTGTAAGTGTCGTGTGTTATGAGCTGTACTAGGTGGCCAGAATACAGAGGGCTTAGGGAGCTTTCATTATGGTGGGAGGGGACCATCAAAATAAATAACAGCAAATTATGACAGGTCCTCTGAAGGAAGCCAGTGGGGTGATGGAAGCCTTGGACTACAAACTAACGTAGCGAGAGATGATGTTGGAAAGATAGAATGCAACCATGTTGCTTTTCTTATTGAAATGTAGTTTCAGTTTTACTTATTGGATCTCTGAGAATAGAGAATTTTACCCAATTATAACAGTAAGATGGAATATATGGTATTTTATAAATAGTAGGAATACTTTTTTTCCCTAGACCTCCCCTCATTCCCACGGGTTCATGTCATTCTTTTATAAATGGATAATTCTTTAAGATTGCATAGGGTACGGGGTGCCTGGATGGCTCAGTCAGTTAAGCGTCTGCCTTCGGCTCAGGTCATGATCCCAGGGTCCTGGGATAGAGCCCTGCATTGGGCTCCCTGCTCAGTAGGGAGCCTGCTTCTCCCTGTCCTGCCTGCTGGTGCACGCGCTCTCTCTCTGTCTCTCAAATAAATAAATTAATTAAAAAATCTTAAAGGAAAAAAAAAAGATTGCATAGGGTACAAAGCCATATAAGATATTATAATTTAATGATTGAGATTTTTTAAAAAGGTCTAATATTAAGGTATACGACTTTGACTGAGGTATCCTACCAGAACTCCTCCATCTTTATTTTGCTGTGCCTTTTAACAAAGTCTTTGGGATCTTGCTATGCAGGCCAGTACAGTAGTTTTAGGGTTAGTATTTTTGTTCCTTCTAAAGTTTTTAGGTTGTTTGCTCAGGAAACTGTAGTATACCTAAGGGCTGATTCTGGTCTTGTTTACTTCCATATCCTTAAATCTAGCAGCGTGTCTTACACAAGGTGGATAGATGTGCTTAGTAAATGTTTGTTGATTAAATGAGTTCTTCTGATAGCATGGGTACCAAATGAGGTAAGTACTCTCGGTAGCAGGGAAGAAAGAGGTCTCTATGGAAAGAGCTAATATGAGAAAGCTCTATAGAGAAAGTAGAAGTGGTGTTGGACTTTAAAAGATGGGATTTAAGGAGAATGAAGGAGTGGGAAATTATGTGGAGTTACAGGAATGTATGTGGGATATGCACAAAGCGTTAACTGTTCCAGACTGGCTGTCATTGAGAGTTTGTACATGGAAACAGGGCTTTAAATACTACTTAAAAAGAAAAAGTGGGGGCGCCTGGGTGGCACAGCGGTTAAGCGTCTGCCTTCGGCTCAGGGCGTCTGCCTTCGGCTCAGGGCGTGATCCCGGCGTTATGGGATCGAGCCCCACATCAGGCTCCTCCGCTATGAGTCTGCTTCTTCCTCTCCCACTCCCCCTGCTTGTGTTCCCTCTCTCGCTGGCTGTCTCTATCTCTGTCGAATAAATAAATAAAATCTTAAAAAAAAAAAGAAAAAAAGAAAAAGTGGGTTGCAACAGAATAAGGAAAGTCTGGACAGATGGCAGAGGGGTGTTTAGTCCTCCTCTGGGCAGTGGAGGGCAGTGGAGGACTATGACACGGGATTGAGTAGTATTGATTTTTATTACAAATGTATTTTAGGAGGATTGATTTAGCCTTACAACTTAGGATGGATAATAGAGTAAAGGAACAGAATTCTTTAATGGCATTTACGGAAGAGAATATCCTATTGACCTTGTGTAGTCCTTATTTATTTTGTTCTAGTCTCTTCTAGTCCAAAGAATATAAACTGCCTTGGGTCCCAAAGAGGGTCACACTATATTTTACTCCTCAGCTGTTAGTGATATGCCTAGAGCAGGCTTCCCCCCAGAAGAATGGTTAGAAAAAATCATCAGAAATTCTCAAGTGTATGGGTAGGTATCACCTAATGTATTTCAGGCTAGAGTATCACAGCTTTACACTCCTGTCTTCCCTGTCTCATGACTGAGAATTTCAGGCTTATTTCTTGAGTCTCCTAATATAATGCCAGAAAATTTTGAGAAAAGATAGTAAAGTATCACAAACTCAATGAAGCATTAATGTGACATCAGCCTGTGCCATATTCCATGCTAAGTCCTGGGGTCCAAAATGATAGATAAGATGTGATTTCTACCCTCACAAAATTGAAATAGATGTACTAGATGTAAAACATAAGAATATGAAAGTGCTTTGATTGAGAGATACACAGAGGCATATGGGGGCATTTAGCCTGTTCTGGGACTTTAGAGATGATTTCTTGGAAAAGATGAGTAGGAGTTAGATGAACAATAGGGGAAGTTTATTCTAGAGAAAAGAAAAAAGGCATGAACCAAAACATCGACATATGAAGCAGCATGACATATGCAGTGGGAAGCGTCCAGTCCTGAAGCAGACTGGTTGGTTGAGGCTAAGAGGGGTGGCTCACGGAGTGAGCACATACCAGGCCAACACTGAACGTTTTCTTTCTGAGGCTTTCCTTGCACTCGTTGCCAGGAGGGTACCTCTGTATGTTATGTTGAGCTATTTAGCACCTAAATAGTAGAAGAGATTTCTCTAACATAGTTTCCATATATGTGGATTATATATGGTTGTATGGATGGATGGATGATATATGTCCTCATGATTCCTAGTTTAGGGAAATATAAATAGGTCGCCTAAAACTCTGATGTCTAGGGAAGCTCCAAGGTAAGGTCAGAGTCTGTTGCTTTGACTGCTCACAGGTTGACATTGTCACCTTTACCCAGGTGTTACTTTGAAACAAGATATTTTGATGGTTTCTTTCTTAGCTTAATTCTGAAAGAAATAGGTCTTTGAAGCTTAAAATAAAGAGTTACAAACATTTGGTGAAATATTTGGAGATCTACTTGTAGCATAGTTGAAATACAATAAAGCACTCAGAGGGAGAATGAGGGGGAGAGAGGTGGAGAGGGAGGGAGGGAGAAAAGAGGGGGAGAGAAAGAAAGAAAATTAGAAGCATGGGGGGATGGAGAGAGGTGAGGAAGGGAGGGAGGGAGAAAGGGAGAAAGAAGAGGAACAAAGAGGGAAGAAAAGGGGAGAGAAGGAGGGAGGGGGAGAGGAAGCTTAAAAGGATTTTAAGCTTGGATTAGCTTCTATAAATCATGTCTCTCCCTTCTCCCCTTTTCATATTTTGAAAATAGTTTAATAAGTTGCTGTAGTGTTCTTTATCTCATCAGTAGTGTTTATCTAGGGCACTTAAAATGATATGCTTATTAATAACTTGCCCAGATATAATATAAACCCAGTTGTTTATTAGTTCATAAAATAGCATTTATTTTACTTTTATTCGGAATTCTCACCTGTTGATTTTTTAAATGAAACTAGTGGTAAATGCTAAAGCTATAGAGCAAACCCCTATGAAATCCATAATACGAACATTTTCTAGTAGTGTAATTATAATTCCGAATGTGATTTTTAAAAGGAAAACTCAGTCAAACCTCTGAGACGAAGTTACATAATAAACACACACTGCCATATAGTCTCCAGAAACTCCTCCTCCTCCTGTCCCAGTGACCTTCTCCCCCTCTATTTCCTCTCTCTCCTTTCTCCCCCTCTCCCCTTCTCCTCCTTTTTTCTTCTTTCTGTCTTCCTCCCTCTCATTTCTTCCCATCCCTCTTTTACTTTTTTCCTCTCTTCCTTCCTCCTTCCATACCTGTCTCCGCCTATATCTCATTTCCTTCCTGATGTCTATAGAGAGAATATAATGTAGAGGGAACGTTACAGTTTACAAGACTGTTTTTAGCTCCATAGCACCTCTGAGCACTGTGATTGGTGTCCCAGAGATAATATTAGAAAGTGGTGAGTGCTATAGGGGAACAGGGGAAGAGAGTCATTGTGAGTTGTACCTTTAAATTCTATGGTGAGGATAAGCCTTGTTGGGGAGATGGTATTTAAGCAAAACTTGTAGGAAGTGAGGGAAAGAGAACCCTATGGATAGCTGGGAGGAAGAGAGTTCCAGGCAGGGGAGCAGTAATGTTCAGTGGGCCAGAGGAGGAATGTGATTGGCTTGTTTGAGGGACAGCAAGGGGTCTTACTGGGCTGGAATAGAGAGAGAGAATGAAAGAGAGAAATAGGCAATTTAGTCAGAAAGGTAACTGGGGCTGGGTGTTGAAATTTATTGCGTTTTTGGCTTTACACTTTGTGAGATAAGGGAGCCATTGGAGGATGGGTTCTGTGTTCCCTGTCCCATTTCATTAGTCTTTGTTCTTGAGTCATTACTACCCTGTTGTTACTACTGTGGTTTAGTAATAAATCTTGGTACTGGTAAGTTAAGTCTGTTCCTTTGTTTTCAAAATTGCATTGGCTATCCTTGACCCTTTATTCTTCTACACAAATTTTAGAGTAAGCTTGTCAGAGAACTTATTGGGATATTGGTTGGAATCGCACTGAATTTATAGATCAATTTGGGGAGAATTGTAATCTTTATGATACTGATAATCGTATCTAGGAATATGGTCTATCTTTTAAAAGAGTTTATATCTTCTATATTCTTCACATCGAATATTTTGTAAATTTCTCCATAGAAGCCAAACATATCTTTTATTAACTAATTTTCTGAGTACCTTTTGGTTTTCATTGCTGTTGCTAATGGGGTGTTTTTTTCAATTATATTTTGTAAATGACACGTGGGAACGCAGCTATTGCTGATTTTGTGTCTACCAACCTAAAGAACTCTCTTGTTCTATTTGTCTGTTGTCTGCATTGAAAAAAATTTGAGAGAATTATGCCATCTGCAAATATAGTTAGTGTTACCTCTTCGTTCCTGATTTTTTACCTCTTATTGCGCTGACTTAGACATCTAGGACAGTGTTGTATATAAGAGGAGATATCCTTGTCTTGGACTTTTTAATTAGAGTATCCTTCTGAAGTTTTAACATTAAGCAAGGTAATTGCCTTGTCTGTTTAAGTAAGATAGTTCCTTTCAACTCCCAGTTTGCTAAGAGTTTATTTTTAAAATAATGATTCTTGGATATTTTGAATTTTAATATATGCTTTTTTTTCTCTGTGTCTTGAGATGGATTCTTTGATTTTTCTCCTTCATCTCTTAACGTACTGTATTACATTAACAGACTTGCTGATGTTAATCTATTATTTTATTTCAACATAAACCCCACTGGTTGTATTGTAGATCTCTGGATCACTTCTTAATTCAATTTATTATTACTTAATTTAGTAGTTTTGTGTCTGTGTTCGTGAGTGAAATTGTTAGATGTGAGTTTCTCTTTTTGTAACTAATTATATCCGGTTTTACTGTCAAAGCTGTACAGGCCTAAAGGAAAGATTTGGGAGGATTTCTGCTATTTATCATTTGTTGAAACAGTTTGAATAGAGAGTCTGATTGTTCCTTGAAAGTTTTACAAAACCTTCTAAGCTCATGTTGAATTAGGTGGGCGTATTTCTTAGTTATTCTTTTCAAAATATTTTCTAAATCTTCTATTTTTATAGAAAATTATCCATTTCATGTGTTTGAGATTTATTGGCCTAAAGTTACATAAAGTATTTTTAACATTAAAACATTCCTACTTTATCTGTGGTTACTTCCTCTTTTGGGTTCCCAGCATTGTTCATTTGAGGCCCCCCCCCCCACAGGCATGTTCCCTACTTGCCTTCCCTAAATCAGTCACCCTCATGGTTTGTCCGCACTTCAGTTTGCTCAAAGAACAAGTTAGACTTTTGTTAATCCTTCCTGCTGCTGCTCCTCCTCCTCCTCCTCCTTTCCCCCTATTTTATTAATGTGTGTTTTTGTCATTATTTTCATCCTTCTGTTTTCATTGAGTTTTTTTGCCCCCCACCCCCAACTTCTTGATTTGAATGCTTGATTTTAAGAATTTCTTATAGACATATAAGGATATAAATTACTCTGTAAGCACTGTTTCTTGCAGATTTTGACGTGTATTATTTTCATTGTCATTCAGTTTTAAATATTTTGTGATTTCCATTGTGATTTCCTTTGTAACCTGTGATCTATTTAGAGAATGAATGTTTAGGTTTCCAGACAAAGGGGTTTTAACTTTTTTCTTTTTAAAAACTGTTGATTTATAACTAAATTGCACTGTGATTAGAGAAGGTATATAGTCTGACATCGGATCTTTGAATTGTAGGACTTACTTGTGTCCTAGTACCTAGTCCATTTTGTACTTCTTACATGTGTACTTGGAAAGAGAATAGGTTATTTCTGGAAAGCCAGAATATATACTCAATTTTATATATTTTTGTCATTGCTGGGTTTTTTGTTAGTTTTGTTTTCTTAATAATTTGCTTATTTTATTAAATACTGAGAAGAGTATGTTGAATTCTATTAGTTGCAGATTTGTCAGTTTCTCCTTGTTATTCTACCAGTTTTTTTTTTTTTCATATTTTTCAGTTCTGTGGCATACCATATGGCTGTGTACATACACATTCAAGATTGTTTAAATTTCTTGTTGAATTCCCGTTTATTATAACGTAATGATGAACCCAAGTTTTAAAAATATTTTATTGTTTTGTTTATTGCTATTTCTATACCAGCTTTATTTTTATTTGGATTCACCTGGCATATCATTTTCTGCCTTTCATTTTCATTCTTTTGGGGTGGTTTTATTTTGTATGCCTTTTGTAAGCATATTTAGGTGGGTTTACTTGTTTCAGCTACTCTGATGTATCTTTGTCCTTTTTTTTTTTTTTTTTTTTTTTTAAGATTTTCTTTATTTATTGGACAGAGAGAAGCACAGTGAGAGAGGGAACACCAGCAGGGGGAGTGGGAGAGGGAGAAGCAGGCTTCCCGCAGAGCTGGGAGCCCGATGAGGGGCTCGATCCCAGGAGACCCTGGGATCATGACCTGAGCCGAAGGCAGACGCCCAACAACTGAGCCACCCAGGCGCCCCTCTTTGTCTTTTTGATAGGCAGAGAATGAACAAATAATCTTTCCAAATTCATCTTATATACTAGTCTTTTTCATTTTCCCAACGATGCAGCCACAGTGCCTCTTTATAAAGTTTCTTTTAAAATGCCAAATGCTCTCTAATTCAGTTCCTTTGCACATGTAGTTGTCTCTTCTTGGAACGGTCTTTACCATCGCCCTCTGTTTTAAAAAGCAAGCTTCAGTTTAAGTGCTCCCCCTTTTCTTAAGAGAAGCTCTTCTCTGACCCACCCCTTTCTAAAATAGCATCCACCTTATTAGTACCCTGATTTCTTTTATAACACAAAAGTTATTTATTCATAGATATTTATTGGTATGACTATAAATACTATTATTATACTAACCATCTTACTTACATGTTGATTATTTGATATTAGTGAACAAGGGGAGTAAGATAAGGCAGTACCCCTAAAAGAGTAACATGGTCTAGAGAAGTTTTCTCTAATGGCTGAGGAACCTGGTGCAAGTAAAGAGGAAAAAATAAAGACTGTTTATGAATGGGAAGGAATTTGAATATGGGAGTACCTTTACCAAGAAAAGGAAATATGTAGTTCTCCAGGACTCTGGAGGAGGCTGAGAGAAGTGTGACTGCAGACGTATTTAAGGTATAAAAGAGGTTAAATAAAGAATTGCCTGAATCAGACCTGATTTTACTGAATAAAGAGTGGAGAATAAATGGAGTTGAGAAGGCGTTGGAATACTTGTCAAGAGGTGTGCCATAAGTGAACAGGGTGAGGCTCCAATTTTATTTTGAGTGAAGTTAGCAGTGTTGCTGGTTCTCTGTGTTCACTTGTTAGTACCTTGTGGTCTACAGCATTAGGGGGTTAGTATAAATGATGCAGGGATGGGTGTAAGTTGCATAGTATGTGATCACACTGAGGAGTGAATATATTCTACCAGGGTGAGTGTAGCATTGATTAAAGGTAGAATGTCATGAATGTACTATGAACACCATGTTAAGAGGTGTGCTCTGAACTAGTGTGACCTTGGGCACAGTCTTCTCCCTGAATTAGAAAGGCGTTGAGCTCGATCATCTCTAAAGCCCTTTTCAATTTTCACATGATGAGAGTGTATGAAAAAGATGAAATTGAGTGAGTAATGGTTTAGGTAAAAGTAGGTGATGGGTGTGAAGAAGCAAGAACAGGTATGGAGCTTGTAATAAATTTTATCTCCTAACTTTTAATAATAACACTAACATAATGTATCTGCATTTGTTTTGTAGAGTCCCTTGCTTTCAGTGTTCATTCACATTATCTGATCTCCTTTTACCTATATAAGGGTTGGTAGGGATATAAATTAATATCCCCATTTACAGATAACCTAGCTAGAACAAAGAACATTAAATTTCAAGTCAATTTCCAGTTGTGCCTATAAGAATGGCAATGGCAAGCCAGACTTTTGAGCCCCATTTCCTTATCTGTAAAATGAGGAGGGTTGGCTTTTGTATTAGACTACCTGAATTTTACTTCTAGGCAGGTATCTAGATCAGAGAAATATGACAGTTGTTATGTATCTGCATTTTATCAAGGGATTTGACATAAATCTTTCAGATTTTCCTTTGTAGACAAGAAATAGTGAATGGGTGGCAGCACCCTAGTGAATTTGTAATTTGGGAGCTATCTGTTAAGATGACACAGGATTCTATTCTCAGTGCAGTCTTTTCACCATTTTTAGCGATGACATGGATAAAGATATTGATGGCTTGCTGATCAAATAGCCAGTACATTGGATAACAGAATCAGAATCAAAGATGATCTCAGCAGGCTTCAACTAAGAGCCACATATGACAAGATGAAACACCATGGATTCCTCTAGTGCATGCCTGTGGTTGGGCAACAAGCACACTGCACAAGGATCGGAGGCAGGGGCTTCCTTCAGATCTTGCCTCCATTACTCTCTGTGTGACATATGGCCCCACATTCAAAAGCATAAAAGAATATGAATTTGTGAATTCTCTTTCTCCCCCAGTCATGCTGTGTCATTCCCCAAAGGCAGATAGGGTTATTAGGTTTTTAAAGTGTATCCTTCCAGAGAAATTTTATGCCAGTATAAGCAAATTGTGTGTGCATGTATACAAGTGGGAGTATATTATTCACACTGTTTTTGTACCTTGTGTTTTCCCTCATATTTATGACTTTATGTTGGAGGTTTCTGCATGTCAGTGTGATCATTTTGTGGTTGCACCATATTACTTTATAGGGATGAATCATAGATCATAGTTTAGTTAACTAGTTCTTTACTGATGGTAATTTTTGCTGTTTTCAGTATTTATTATAGACAATGATGTAGTCAATAATTGTACAATAGTTTTATCTATTGGATAAATTCTTAGAAGTGGTGTTGCTAGGTCAAAGGGGAATTCTTTCTAATGTCACTGTTGTCATCCTTGCCCTCGTATGTCACATAATCTGAGAAAAAACAGAACTGCATAGCTGGAAAGGGATATAAATACTGTCAAGTTTACTGGTTCCCAAAGTATGGTCCTTGGGCTGGGAGTAGCAGCAGCAGCACTTGAGAAATTGTACCAAATGCAGATTCTTGGGGCCTCTGCTGGACCTCCTGAATCAGAGCCTGTGAGGGCCCGCAGTTTGTCCTCACAGCTGATTTTACATATGAGGAAACTGTGGTCAGAAAGGTGAAGTAACTTAGCGCTTGTCTCAAGGTATGACCTCTGATTTCTTTTTGAAACTCTTTTCCCATCATGTCACATCTTTCCCCCTTTTGGAATTTCCGAACTACATTCTGTTTTTAACAACATCTACTCCTTGCTGCCTCATGCCCTCTCTCTTACTTTCTCTTTTCTCTCCACTACTGAAATCCTATTGTCATTTGTTCCTGTTTTCTTGAAGCACTTGAATCTTCCAATTTGGGGAAATCAGTACATCTTAGCCTTCCTGTGGTATTTTCTTTTTATTTCTATTTCTGTATTAGTGTCTGGCTTTATTTTATTAATGTGCATTCATATCAGTCTTTGTTAGCTCATACATATGCTCCTTGAGGGCAAGGATGATTTGTTGTCACTTTAGACCCCTTGCACCTTCCTTCCATTTACTAATTGATAGATAAATGTTGGTTGCATTTTTCTCATGCACAGTTGGGAATCAGTAGAATAGAGAATATACTCTGTGTTACACTCAGTACCTGCACCTTTAACCAGTTTTCTTACAAATATGCTATTGACTACACAGGACAGTAGGCATGATAGGGATAAGTCGGCTCAAACCCCTCCACTGAAGTTCATAGATGGAAAATTAACCAATCTGTAATCAGTAAACCTATATTTTGGTTCTCTTTATGAGGGAGACATAATGTTGTGTGTTGAGGATGATAGGTTTCTAATACCACTTTTGTAAAGGACCATGCATTTTTACCGTTAATAACTGTCTTATACCTGTATACATTTAAATTGTAGGTGTCATTTCCTCCTTGTGAACTTAAAACTTAGAATATGGTGTCAAGGGGGTATTTACATTTTTCAAAATTCTTAAAAATTTTTGGTTATTATCTTGTTTACTCTGTTGTGCTAAATATCAAGATAGGTGTTTCCTATTGTTGAAACTTCACATTCTAGTAAAACACACCATTTTCTCAGATTATCTCAACATACTTGTCAAGGAAGAATATAGATGCTTGCCTGTATGATAGAGTGAATGTTTTATCATTTTTAGTTCATTTTTTCCTTAAAGCATTTTAATTTTATACCTAAGCAAAATTTAATGTTTTTTGTAGTACTCAAAATGCAGTTTATAATATTTTAGAGAAATTTTGAGAAGAAGCACGTCTTGGAGATGATTTTTTAAGTGGTGGTTGCCTGGCCTACAGTGATTTTGGTTCATCAGGCAGGTATTCTTATGGGCTGTCTTGAGAAATGGAGATATTATCACTGGCTTAGGGCCAAAGTTAACAACTTTGAAAGAATGTGCTTCTGTGTTAAGTTTGAAATTATTTTTCTCCAAGACACATCATTTTTATCAATTTTTAGCTAATTGTGTGGAAAATGGAGAACTGGAATGCTTTAATAAAATTTTGTGATCAGAAGTAAATTGTAAAAATTAAATATAATATTACCAGCCCATTTAGAGACTTGTATTACCTTAGCAGTTGTGTATTGGGAATTTATATACAACTGTGTCCTTAATTGCTATTTTTGGATGAACAATTGTAACCATGTTTAATGCTGTAAGCTTATAAATTTGATGTTACTGTTATGTCATACCAAACAGAAAAACTAATCTTTGTCCCCAGAATCCATTAAAAGCCAGTTCAGATACTAGTGCATGAGAAGGTAGAAAAGTGTTAAGATTCTTTTTGTGTCCTTAGGAGTTTATAGTCAGCATAGGAGACTTTATGCAAATGAAACCAGAGGCAATCTGCACAATAGCTTTCTAAATTTCACAATGTGGCATAACTATCTAGTATCTTTAATTTAGTTTGTTAGCAAGTTATTGTTATATTATTTGATCAAATCAACTGGAAGTTTATGCTATTAATATCATCAGAGGCAAGCTTTGCTGGGTGATGGATACAGTAAACCTATATCCGATATGTAATTCCTGTGCCTAGCACTCATTTCCTACCAAAATGTAGAGTTGAGTTTCTCATTGTTTCTTTTTTAGTGAGCATTTGTCCTGTGCATTCACATTCTTTCTTCATGGGGAAAGTAATGTATGCACAAGTGTGGAGATTGCCCAACACCAGCCAATTTATTTGATCAATGAGGAGCATATACACATGGCTCAGTCTTCACCTGCACCATTTCAAGGTAAGTAAATGGCAATGTCCTGCCCTCTACTCTCCCCCGCCAAGTGGATAGCCACCTTGCCCAGTAGGGTTTGCAGAATGAGTTATTATCTTAAATGGACATTTTAAAGCTAAGCGTAAGGGTCAACTTCTGAAGAAGAAAGGAAAGACTACCATTTCACAATGAAAGCTTGCTAGTATTTTGCTGAAAGCTTTAGAGCTATCACATTAGGTGAAGTTGTAGTGAGGAATAAAATTTAAGAGAATTGCCTTCAGAACAAAGATCAGTAAGTATTTGATGAGTAATTGACAAATCTTAAAAATTTGAAAGTTTTCATTGTTTTGTTTGTTCCATGGTTTCAAGCACATAATGACTTACGGAAAATTACTTTTTTTGAAATTTCAACCAGAATCCTGTTTCTAGAGTTGTATAGTTTTTTCAGTGATGTTAATATCTTTATTATTTCTTTTAATTAGAGACTACATTGTAGGTATTTGGTTGTAATTTAACTTAATTTATGTATTTTCATTCATTCTCAGCTAATCACCTAGATTTTGCCAAAATAACTCCATGTCCCTTTTATTGAATCATGAATTCTAAATCTTTGGTTTTGTTTTTGGAATTCAGAATTTTCTGTGAGTAACTTTTTTAAATGTTATAACGTTTAAATGCAGTAGTATTACATTGAACCAGCTGGAAAAATCTCTTTTGGTTCAATCTAATTTATTACTAGAGATGTCTGGTTGAAATGGTCCTAATATATCACACAATGTGCTTTTTAAAAAACACTGATATTTTAACAGATTTAACTAAAATATTTTTATTGACATAACAGCCTGTCAAGAGTGTTTAGCCTCCATATTACTTATGATTGCTTTTTGGTTTCCTACAAATGATTCTGATTTAATTTGATGAAAACATCTGTTCCTTGCCATAAAGATACTTGAGCCTTTTTTTTTTTTAAAGGTAAAAAAGAACATTGAATCCTCATTTAACTCTCTCCTAATTGTTACCTTTTTTTTTTTTTAACCCCCTCTCTTTGTAATACATTTTAAACTATGTACTTAGTCATTCCATAATTTTGGGTATTTGCTGTGTGAACTACTATAAAATTCAAAATCCAGTTTCGAAACTGTACACTTAAGAGTTGTACAGTATTTGCATATTATGGATTACCAGAAGTATTTAAATACTGTGTTTTGTTAAATATGAAGGTGCTGAGGACCCTCTAACTTCATTCTAGACTTTATCACTGAAAATAAAAGCATTTATTTATGATAAGAACAGAAGGAATTCCTAATCTTGAGTTGAGGTGACTAACCTAAGCTGGGAAAGATAATATTACCAATATCAGGTCTCCATAAACCACTTATTTTAGTTCTTACTGGTTTGTTGCTAATGCCTTGAATCATAGAAGACTTTTGTGGAATGTTATCCTGCTTATTTCCCATGATTGGTGTGGAGGAGGGGCATTCTTAGGGCAGGTATTGGCCTATAAACAATTATAACGAACATAATTAACCATATTGATATGGGAATTTCCTAGAAGTATTTGTACAGAAGAACTGCCCTTGATTAACTGTGTTGGTTGGAATCAGTATTTTTATCCTGTTTGGATCAGTGAGGAACAGCAGAAAGGTACCAAGAAATATGTGATGTCTACAGCTCTCACTGTCTTGAATGATGTAATATGTCATCCAGCTGTTAAAAAAAAAATAAAGCCATCCAAAGAAAGAACATCTCGTTTAATGACTATGCTGAGATTTTTTAGAAATTAGGATTAAGAAAAAGTTTATCTCCGGAAAAGTATTGTTTGGTGAAGGTTAGCCTCATCCCAAGGCTACAGACTGGCTGAGTCATATGCAGCATCATGTTAACTACATTTTTGTGCTACCTCAGTGAAAATAACATCAGGTCAAACACTGAAAGAGAAAGATAGAGGACTCTGAGTCCTTTACTTTGAGTATAATAAGTTTTACTTAGAGTTGTTTCATCAACAGATATACAAAACAGTTGTAACTAAAATTATAAATAAGTATTATGTACATCAAGACCTTTTTGCTATTACAAGTTTTATTTGTATATTGTTTTTTAAATTACAACAGATATTTAGGAAGTCTCAGAAACCCTGGAAAGAGTGTTCAAGTTCTAGGCAGCTTTTGGGGTATATGTATTAAGTGGTTTTTCTTTTGTTATGAAAGATTCAGTGTTTGCATTGTATAAACTCTTACGAAACAGGTTGTATAGTTGCTTTTGTAAATGGTTTATATGTTGTGTGTTACTACAGCTGTCTGCTAATTTTTTTGCCTCCCCCATTTGATTTCCTTAAAAATTGGCGTGCATTGAGAGGCATATGGGTAAGAGGTACTAAAATGAGGAACTTTAAAAAATAAGACTTTAAAAGGAGTCAATATGAAATAAAGAGCGATATCTAGTAAGTGAGGCTGGGCTTTAGCCTAAATGACCACATATGTAGCATTACATTTAAGTAGGAGTTACTACTCTGATCTATAACATATGTTTCTCCTCCCTGCCTTAGTACTGGTAAGTCCGTATGGCTTAAATGGCACGCTAACAGGCCAAGCATACAAGATGTCAGACCCAGCCACCCGTAAGTTGATCGAGGAATGGCAGTATTTCTACCCAATGGTGCTGAAAAAGAAAGAAGAATTGAAAGAAGAAGAGGAGTTGGGATATGATGATGATTTCCCTGTGGCAGTCGAAGTAATTGTTGGTAAGAGAAAATATTTTGCCTGAAGAACTCTATTCTATCTTCTTCATCTTTCTTAATTTAAAAAGATAATCATTGAGATTCATCAAAAATAATCTCCATAATTTTCCCATCTTTTTTTATTCTCTTGATACAGTGGTATATGCTGAGTAGTTATCTTGCCTGAAGCGCCAGTGGTCCCTGTATTCCAAATGCTATTATCATAATGTTGGAGTACATGCTTAAACAGCTATTAACTTAGGAAGGAATGGAGCACATCACTTTTGGCAGTATCTAATGAGCACGTCATTTTCATCATTGAGCTTTGGCTCTGACCACTAGAACAATAAAGTTGGAAGCCTAGTATGGACTTTTTCTCAGGCCTGGTTCTCTCCTTGCTCTCGTTCCTTACAGGTGGTGTTCGGATGGTTTATCCTTCAGCATTTGTTTTGATCTCTCAGAATGACATCCCAGTTCCTCAGAGTGTTGCCGGTGCTGGAGGCCATATTACAGTGGGGCAGCAGGGACTTGGTAGTGTGAAGGACCCAAGTAACTGTGGGATGCCTCTTACCCCTCCCACCTCTCCAGAACAGGCTGTCATAGGTGAGTACAATCCAGAAATATCCCAGGTGGAGGAGATCACAGAAAACCATGTAGCTCACTTGCCATGGAGCAGATGAGAAAACTCATGTTGAGAAATGCCTTATGCAAGATATGAAGGTAGAGTGACAAGGGAATTTTGCAAAATAGACAAGGAAAATTTTCAACAAACAATTGATGAGCTTCAGAATTTTAATTGTGCCCTATTAGTCTTTATTCCAGTTAGACAGTGTAGTTGTTTCTCTTAAGTTCTATACACACATCTGTCCCTTTACACACATGTACGCACGTGCACACAGACAGACACACATAATCAGGGGACACGGTGTAGGTTGCTCTTTTTTTCCTTAAATGGAAAACACAAAATCAAAAAATGGCTGAAGCATTTGCCCACTTGGCCATTGCCAGCCAGGGGCAAGTCTGGAATAATTCTTTTCTTGGTATATTATAAAGGTAGACTGGCATTCAGCAGCTCTCAGTAAGATGCTTTGTTCTGTCAGTAATCTGTCTACATTAATGATAAGTATTAATTATATATGAAACTTTAAAAAAATTTCCTTCATGAAAAAATTCAGAAATCGTTTAAATTGGGAGCATTTTGCCTTCTTTGGAGTAGTATATTTTCTGTATTAACTTTTTGGTTGTTGTAGTTGACTTCATTTTAATTGGAAATCTAGTCACTAAGGAAAGGATATTCATCAGACTTGAGCTGAAGTGAGATTATTTATAGGCTTTTTAATGTGGGCCATGTTAGCGAAAGCATCAGAGTAGATCAAGTCTTGGCTGCTGAACTGAAAACAGACTATCCGGCATGATACACACTTACGTGGCTATTTTCATGAGGTTAGATAAGACAGTATTTCAGAGTTTCTAGCATGGTGCTTGGCATGTGGAGAGTGTTCAGTAAATGTTCATGGTTAAGCAATATACTGAGGACAAGTATAGACATTGTGATTGAGCACACCTAATTTAAAAATATGGCTATGTAGCTTTTACTAGGTGAGTTGGCCTGTATGAGAATTCCTCTCATAAAGGAGCCTCCGTTTCATTCTCTGTTAAATACTATGTATTTGACAGAGCTGTTATACATAGTAGGAAAAGTACTTGGTAGCACTCTGTAGGCAGCAAAGCAGTATACAAATGGTGGCATAAGCAATTTGAAGCAGTACTCAGAACAGGATTATATTATCTAGAAGGAGTTTCTCAGATACAGTGTGGAGGGCATAGAAGTGGGCAACAGGCAGCCTCTGTCTTTAGGAGCCATGCAGTTGCTAAGACAGTAAAAAAAAAAAAAAAAAAAAAGGGACATCCAACTCTAATACAGTGGGGCAGAGAATTTGGATGATCCTTTTGAAAGGATTTTCTCAGTTTTTATTAAAAAAGAAGAAAAAAAAATACTTTTACAAACTTTTTAATAATCATCATAGAGAAGATGTATTGATATAGAGACTAGATTTATAAGTATTTTGAGACATTTTGATCACATTTCATATTGAAGTTTGGATTTTAAACAATTGCACTAAGTAAGTTGTGCACTATGTAAGTTGTCATCAGTTTTTGTTTATCTGTTTGTTTTTGTTTTGCCTGGTACTTAGGGAAATTTGTATTCAATTTAAAATTGAAAGCCTGCTGTACACACGATGTCCTGGCGTCTGATCAGTTAGGAACTCTAAATCTCACAATTCAAAAACACCAGGTTTTGTTTACTGTGGTTTTCAGTATGGCCTTCCTAACTCTGGGTCTTCAAATTACTTCCTGTCTGACTCTGTGTGTGTCGTTGTGCTAAGCCCTGGGCAAATAAATCCCCTGATGCCTCCTCAGTCTCTAAAACCAACTAACTAAATAAAAGCAACTGGAATCTTTGTTGTAAAATGAATTTGTCTTAGTTTTCACATCATGATACAATGAATTATAGCTTAGGACTCGTAATGCTCCATCAGAGACAATGCTGTTCAGCCCTGTCACTTTGCAGTTGACTCACATTGAGCATCGCCATGTTTTCCTAGCTGTAGGACAAAGTGGGTTCCCTTTTCCCTTAAAATGACCAAGAATGTTCTAGATTAGCAGGGGACCTAGGAGAGCCAGCTGGTTTTGGTGAAATCATTCACGCCTCACGTGGATAGGCACCTCCACTTGCGTCTTCTGTTTATGAAGGTGATTTTGAGAAACAATATTCAGTATGTATTTGACAGCATGGAATACAGGTCTTGTCTAATTCCCTATAAGGTATCATCCCCATTTTAGTTGAATCATCAAAAGCTACTGAAAAGCGTTAACCCAACTTTAATCTGAAAAGACCGTGCCTTATTTTCCCCACCCCTCTCATTTTTTGGTCATAAATTAATCCTGTATGATAACCATGGACATATGATCTCTTTAGCTAAATTGTAAGGTGTTCGGGAGCAAAGGGTTATGTGTTCTACTTCTGTTTGCTTCTCTGCTTATTCTAGTTTTATAATAAGCATTTGAAAATCCATTGTAAAATTGAAATGAATTATTTTGTACCACAGAACAAGTCAGGGAACTTTTAAGATGAAAGATAACAATGAAAGACCAAATTTTTGTCTCCTTTAATTTATCTAATTTGTAATATAATAATACTTTTGTAGGAAACAAGCAAGCAATCTTCAGTTCCTTAGAATGTAAGCATTTTGATACTGGTTTTTGTTTTTGTTTTTTAAATAGAACTAAGCCTAACCATTCAGCTCATATGATGGTTGTGTTCCAGTGTATCAGGACTATTAATTTGTGGTATAAGGTTGTTTGTTTATTTTTCAGATGAGGGTGGAGATTTCCAGAGTGCTTAAAATTGATTATTTCGGTCAAGATGTTTTATATCATAGTTCTATTGAGAACAAAACCCACAATATATTTATTAAGTCAAATAGATGAAAGTAATTGAATCAGAATTTAATACTGGAAATTGACTTCAGTATTTGTCTTGTATCAGATAGAAATAGTAAAATACTCATAATATAACCAAAGATCAGTGTTATCAGTAATCATAGTGGACCTAATAGAAAGAAATGGGATTACATACCAACCATAGTTGGAAAAGCTAAGTGGAGTTATTAGAAACTAGTGAATAATCCTCTGATACAGAATGTCGAGATAACCTCTTTCAGTGTTTTAGCACTAAGCTTTCATAAATAGTGTCAGGCATAAGGACAAACAGTTCCACACACGAATTTGAAATTTGACCTTGTTAAAAGCTTTGTGCCATTAAGTTCTTTCTCCGACCCAGGGCACTACGTGCAATTGCTACACAGTTTTTAGCTAAATGAGCAGAAAGCTCCCTCTGCTGTTTTGTTTTGCCTTGAAACTTACTTATTGCATTGTGGATTTAAAAATTTAAAACAATCTATTCATGTTTACATCTTTAATAGTATGATGTATGAGCCTTTACAAGAAAATTGTCTCTCAATACTGTAGAGTCGGAATGCCTCTGTATGGGTATGCCCTTGGGGTGTGCGAGTGTTGATGTGATGAACTATTTTAGCTAGAACACAAAGAACCATGCAAAGTGCCAGTACACACAAATTATGCTCGGAGCTACAGATAGTGTTATTGCCAGTGGGTAGGGGCAAAGCTACATGAATAATATGAGTTTCAACAATCAAAACATTTCTGTTAAATAAGCTTGCAGTCTGTGTACTAGGAGACCTTTCCAGATAATTTTCACATCCCCAAATTGTCTCTCTTTTCCAGGGGAGAGTGGAGGTACGCAGAGTGCGGTCAGTCACCTAGGCTCCCAAGATGGGGGGATGATAACTATGCACAGTCCAAAGAGATCGGGGAAGATTCCTCCAAAACTCCACAATCACATGGTCCATCGAGTCTGGAAGGAATGCATCCTCAACAGAACCCAGTCCAAGTATGACTTTTGCATTACGTCTGGATCATGGTTTAGTTACACCATCTCTTTGATTAGTATGTGAAGAGTGTCAATCACATTGTACCATTGTGCGACCAAACCTGAGAGGTCCTTGGATTGGTAGTTCATCTTTTGAACATAATAGTGCAAAATTCAATGCAAGGATGTTAAAGATGTTTACTTTACTTGACTTGATTATCTAGGGAATTTTGAAGTTCCTGATTATCTCAAGATTGGCACAGTATTCATCTGACATTTTTTAGCACAGATGGCTTAGGACAGTAGTCAGTGGGTTTGGTTTTCCTTCTTATACCAATTTATGAATGTTTTCTATTTACAAAGGGAAATGACCTTCTTTGTCACATTTTTTGTGACATCAGCCTTCTGTTTTAAATGACAATACAGTTCTGAACTGAATTGATGACAAAGGGGTGTTTACCACCTGCTGTGCTTCCTTTGGTTGATTTGGGGAAGCCATATTCTTTTCTTTCCCTACCTGAATTTGCTTCTTTCCTTCCCCGCCACTTCTCCTCTTGCTCTCCTCCCTGCCTTCCTTAACATATTTTTGGAAAAGAGGAAGAATGGATTCTAAGAAGAGACTGCTGGTGGTGATTATTTTAATTACATGAATGATCATAAATAGTAGTCAATAAATACTCTTCCACTTACCAAGATTTACATAAACATATTCAGCATATTTTCACATCTCTTTTGATATAACTGACATGTCTCCTTTTTGGAGTGAGGCAGTACACAAAGGAGTTTTCATTCTCTAGAACAGAGTAAATATGGACACTCTTGCCAAGAACTGCTAAAAAGTTCACTCCTTTTAGAAATCAGTTAAATGTTGGGGCGCCTGGGTGGCTCAGTCGTTAAGCGTCTGCCTTCGGCTCAGGGCGTGATCCCGGCGTTCTGGGATCGAGCCCCACATCAGGCTCCTCTGCTGGGAGCCTGCTTCTTCCTTTCCCACTCCCCTTGCTTGTCTCTCTCTCACTGGCTGTTTCTTTCATTGGCTGCCTTGGTGTCAAATAAATAAACAGAATCTTTAGGGAAAAAAAAAAAAAGAAATCAGTTAAATGTTTCTTCAGTCACTACTATTTAAGAGCTTTATATACAGTTATAAAACCTGTCATGTGGATCTAGCTTTTAGGAAATTCATACTATATATTTATTTCTCAGTGAATTGGTTCTAGAATAGGCTGCTGAAGAAGATGTAGTACATAAAATCTAAAATAATTGCAGCGGGAGAGTATATGTCATGTTCTAGAATTAAAAAGGTATTTCTGGTCACTTAAAAATGATCCTTTGCTCTAGAATAATTGGTACAGATGTTTTTACCTCTATCTACAATGCCTGGATAATTTCCAAGTTAACATTTTCTTTTTCTTTTCCTCTCATTTGCTGTCTTTGATTTTTATCACCACTAACCTGTCACCTCCACCGTCTCTAACAGCCCCTTGAATTGGCAGCACAGAACAGGGCAGTGAGACACCCAGAAGGGCAAGGGAGGGTGGAGAGCAAGAGAAGTCTGTTTAGAGCTGTCATTGGAGCACTTTGCAGTATCAGCTGTAGCAAAATTGGCAATACAGAAATACTGCCCAGTGTTCTTGTTGTCACTATGTAATAATAGACATCTGCTTTTTGCTACCAATTACTAGTGACAAGTAGGAGGTAATTTTTTTCTCGTCTTTAATTCACGTTACAAGCATAGAGTGCTGCTTAAATGCTAGCGCGTATAGGAGTTTTGAGAGTGGTTTAAACAGTCTGTCTTCAGGGCATATAATTCACAGATGCTACGAAAAGATAATTTGAAAAATTTAAGTTATTTCTACAAAATTAAGTGACTTTTTAAAGCAACCACCAATAGTGCCAGATAGTGTTTTAATTGCTCTGTCACCCATGTTAAAACGTACATTAGACTTAAATAGAAATATTTTGAATCTTGCTTCTTCTAGTGCATAGAACAGGTTGGTTCTTTTCCCCGCCCTTGGATTGCTCTGAGCTATCTATCATAGATAACATTACTATGTGAAATGTATTCAGGTCTTCTAAAACATCCCTCCCCCACCCGCCATCGAGGTATGAATATTATCTCATGTCATGTTTTTAACCTTTCTTAGGAGGAGCCAAATGTCAACTCCAACTCTTGAAGAAGAGCCTGCTAATAATCCTGCTACTTGGGATTTTGTGGATCCAACCCAAAGAGTCAGCTGTTCCTGTTCTAGGTAGGTAGTAGAAAAGGCCGAACAGGACTCGGGTAGAATGGTGGCACCTTTTGCTGGCTATCTTCTGGACTCTCAGACCACTTCTTCCTCATCATTTTATTTTGTTTTGTTTTCAGTCTTCCTCCTACAGTAGAGAAGGAAAAGATAGGTCTTTTCTTATATACAGATGATAACAGTTTTATTGTCAGGACTCAAAAAGAGCTTTATTAGACAACTGGCCCTGTTATCAAATTGCTTCCACAAATGTCTTCACGGTAACTACTTCAGAACTAAAGGCATCAGTTCGATGAGACAATCTATTCCCCTGTAAATGAGTTTATTTAATTATACTTAATTTTAAAGCAGAGATAAATGCTAAGTTGGCTACAGTTAATAGAATTTGTATTAAATAGACCTTCCTTAGATATTTTGTTTTGTTATCGGTGCTGCTGTGTTTTGATGCTTGACGTAGGTATTTGGTAACAACACCTGCCAAAAGCTAAAATTGTTGTTCATTCATTTAGATATTTGAATAGAACCCTAAATTGATTTCTGTAGAAAATTTTTGCTCTCTTGGATATTACCTTGACTTAACCATTCCTTGTGGTAATGAAGAGTCTTCTTGTCATGGGCTTTCATTAGGGTTCTTAGATTTCTCCCTCCTCTCTCTCTCTCTCTCTCTCTCTCTCTTTTTTCTTTCTTTCTTTCTTTCTAAGATTTTATTTATTTATTTCGCACACATGCAAGAGAGTGCAAAGTGGGCGCAAGCAAGGGGAGGGGCAGAAGGAGAGGGAGAGAGAGAATCTCAAGCATACAGCTGAGCACAGAGCCAGATGTGGGGTCTGATCTCATGACCCTGAGATCATGACCTGAGCCAAAATCAAGAGTCAGACTCTTAACCATCTGAGCCAGCCAGGCGCCCCAGTTCTTAGATTCCTTAAGTGTATGTTGGCCTTACCCTTAGCTCAGTTGACTGTTGAGGATGTGATGGTGATTACTCACTTAATGAGCAACTTAGAGTAGCTTTGCTTCCAAAGTACATATTTTTATATTTGATACTGCTCAACACTTAGAAAAAGTTCTGTTGAGATAAAGTATATTAAGAGAATGGCCATTCATTTCCCTAGTTTAGATAGGGGTTCTTAATGTGACATAAATAAGTTGGCTTGGGTTAGGGAGGAATGACATGACGCCTGAGAATATGTGCAAACTATGTGTGTGTGTGTGTGTGTGTGTGTGTGTGTGTGTACACAACTTAAGCCAGAGTTTTGACACCATCTTCCCGTCCTCCCCTGCCCCTTACGTTCTCTTTTATCAAGCTCTGCCTTTCTAGTCAGCTTTTTTTGAGAGATGTTGTAAGTATCAGCCTAATGAAATGTGCATTATTGGTTTTTTAAGGAGGGTGTTTTTGAAGAAGTTGTTTGTTCAGTAAGGGTCCTCTCTGAGCATGTGAGAATCTCTTTCTAGTCTCAGGATAGGTATGGCACACTAGCTGAATACCTGTTTTACTTCTGTTTCTAGGCCATTTTAAATTGTGTGACAAAAAGCCTTTTCTTATTAACATTGATTTCTAAACAGCTCATAGGCAAGTTATGGGCCACCTTTAGAAAGTACCTAGGATAAAAATGTTAGTGTATTTAGCTTTTCTTGTGCCCTCATCTTATTTTTGCTCCTCCTTTCCTTAATCTAGATTTTTTTCACCTGTTAAAAATAAACTTTGCTGATTTCTGTGACATTTTTATTTGCTCCCTTGAATTATTTTGACCTGAAGTGTAAATAAATAGCACTTTTTCTTTTGTCCTCTGGAGTCATTCCTCTGTTTCCTCACCAGATTCTTATACTTTCAGGTCTTTTTTTAGTTATGCATTTCATTCCATTGACTTCCAGGTATTTATCTCTATACCTGACTTCTGGTATATACTCTGGTCTTATATTTTGGGGGGTGCCTTTAAGAAATATCCTTAATATTGACGTGTGTTTTCTCACAAGTTAGGTATCCTGTTGCAGTCATTTTTATCACAGTTTTCCCTTTTCAGCCTAGAAACTTTATCATTTATTATTTTCTTCATTTTATTTTATTTTTTTAATTTTTTTTTTTTTAAAGATTTTATTTATTTATTTGACAGAGAGACAGCCAGCAAGAGAGGGAACACAAGCTGGGGGAGTGGGAGAGAAAGAACCAGGCTCCCAGCGGAGGAGCCTGATGTGGGGCTCGATCCCAGAACTCCGGGATCACGCCCTGAGCCGAAGGCAGACGATTAACGACTGCGCTACCAGGCGCCCCTATTTTTCTTTATTTTATAGATGAATTTTATCTTTGCATTTCACATTGATTTCCTTTGAAATGTCTCTGATAGTAATTCTACTTGTCTCATTCTTTTAGCCACCATGTGTTTCTACACTATTTGGCCCTGCTTCTGGTTCCTTCCCACCACTGGACCACCCATACAGTTAGCGTTTTGAGCCTGATTTCCTGCTACCTCACTGCTTCACTGAGGCCTCTTACCTATTCAGAGATTTGCTATGATAGTCGGTTACTCACTGGTGTATCCCTAATTGTAACTATTTCATAATGTGGCTGGGTCGTTAAATACAATTGGAAAAAAATGACTTTATAAGATTATCTAGTTTGCAAAAAGTCCTTACTTTGAAGAGGCTACCATAAAATATCTATCAAAGGATTGGTGTGGATAAATGCTCTGAGAAAATCCAAATGAAAAATTTTTATGTAAAAGATTCTTTGAACTGTTTTAAAATAAGCACCCTTGCGAGATATGATTGAGGTATTTTCAGATGAGACATTCATCACTTAGTGTGCTACTTACTGTGCCCTGGAGATTTAAAATTTTTACCTTATTGACAATAGCCTTATGCTTAAACAACCTTCTTCAAAGTCAGGATTTTCTTTTTTCTTAAGAGTAGCAAAGACTTTAGCAAGAGTCTTTTCAGATTATCTACTGCAGGATTACCAAACCCATTATGGAATGGTCCACTCCTCACACTATTTAATGGCCTTACGGGGCAGGGTGGCCATCCTGCTGTCCCACTAAACCATCCCATTATGCCACACAAATCCGTTTTACTGCCCACTAGGGCACCATTGAGTGTGATACAGCAGTAATTTAATGCCACCCTAGTGGCCTCAGAGAGTTACTGCTGCACGGGCAGGAGAGCTCACGTTTTTCCCTGGGTGGATTTATATATTGGGAGGAGCTGGCTGACCTGCTGTATAACTTTGTTGCACAGATTAAACCTTGGCATCATCTAGTGGGCCCTTCCTGAACAATATCTCACACCTATGCTTGCCAAGAAGTGTGTTAGGATGTAAGCAGACTTGCTACGCTGCTTAGTACAGAGGCGTTTGTTGTTTTTGTGTTTACTCACCATCTTTTTACTTCTGTCTAATTTTGTGAGTCTGAAAGATCCAAAGTTGTCTTTTATCCCTTTTTTCCGATAAGAATGGTCTATAAGGTTTCTAGTCTGTTTATTCTGGTAAATATTCATAGGATCGACCCTCATTTTCTTATTTTCACACTTTGGGGGAGAATCACATAATTATTTTATTCCCAATTTACAACACTACAAGCTGTTATAAGCTATTCTATATCGGAGTTAGTAGAGTGTTGTAAAATAGAAATTGGAAGCTTTTTTTCTCTCTTCTTGGCAAATGATCTCATTACTCTTGGTTTTAAGATGCAGTGTGAATACATTATCTGCGGTCATTACCAAATTTGAAAGATTTGGGCGTTTTTCAAATCAGTCTTTTGGTCGGGGGTTAGCACTATTAAGTCCATCTCTTATCTGCTTAACTTGTGTGTGATTGATTCACCACTTTCCATCCGAGTGTTGCAGTTTTTACTCATTATAAAAATAATTAACACCTAGTTAATTATGTAATAATTTAATATTTATAATTAATATTTATAATTAGTATTTAATAATGAACACACACATCTAGTGTGTGCGTTAAAGATAAAACCTTGTCAGAGGCATCTCTTTTGTACGGTTACAGTGATGCAGGAACATATTTGTAATGTTACAGTGATGCAGTTATAGTTCAGGTGTGTGTTTCTTGACCTTATTTTAATTCTCATTTCAGGCATAAACTTTTAAAACGTTGTGCAGTAGGACCCAATCGACCTCCCGCAATATCTCAACCAGGGTTCAGTGCAGGACCATCATCATCTTCATCTTTACCACCTCCTGCATCTAAGCACAAAACAACAGAAAGACCGGAAAAGGGAGACAAATTGCAAAAGAGACCCTTGATACCATTTCACCATAGGCCCTCTGTGGCTGACGAGTTCTGTATGGAGCAGGATACACCAGGACAGAAGCTAGGGTTGGCAGGGATGGACTCCTCCTTAGAGGTGTCTAGCAGTAGGAAGTATGATAAACAAATGGCCGTGCCTTCCAGAAATACAAGCAAGCAAATGAATCTGAATCCTATGGATTCACCTCATTCCCCTATTTCCCCTCTGCCGCCAACACTCAGCCCTCAACCACGAGGTCAGGAAACAGAGAGTTTGGACCCACCATCTGTCCCTGTGAACCCAGCCCTCTATGGAAATGGGCTAGAACTCCAGCAGTTGTCGACTCTGGATGACAGAACTGTCCTCGTAGGCCAAAGACTGCCTCTGATGGCAGAGGTCAGCGAGACAGCCTTATACTGTGGGGTTAGGCCCTCAAACCCCGAGTCGTCAGACAAGTGGTGGCACAGTTATCGCCTCCCCCCCATTGATGATGCCGAGTTCCGGCCCCCAGAGCTCCAGGGCGACAGATGTGATGCCAAAATGGAGGTAAACTCAGAGAGCACTGCATTGCAAAGGTAAGGCCACTCTGCATACCACCCACTTGATCGCCTCTGACCATGGCATAGGGTCCTGAGAGTCGGGACTTTCCTCCTCATCTCCCCATGCTCACTCTTCAGAGCCAAATGAAAACGCTTTTCGTCACCATTCTAGCCTCTGCATTTGGAAAATGCTAAAAAGTGAAATGCTTTATTCTTTGTGAGGTTTCACATCTGTTGTTATTTAAACATGTTGACATATAAAAGGTTTCATTGTGGCATCTAGGATGTTGGTATTAATTTATTTTTGGCCTGCTGTTTGTTAGAGAATGTAGCTTGATGAGACTTTCCATATCATGGTCAGTGCCTTCTTTGTATGTTGACACTTTTAAGGAGGGCTTTGCATGCATTCAGGTATGTATCCTGCATCTAGTAATAATACTATTTTTAGTGCTGTTGAGCTACCCATTATTCTTCACAGTTTACCCAGACCTTCTCAGTTATCTTCACCACAACCATACTACTACCTTATTTTTCGTAGCTGGGAAAGAAGCGAGGTTAGTAAATGACACAGATTGAACTTGAACCTAGGCAGTCTGTCCTTAGAGCCCATCTATGCTCTTAACTGGAATCCATGGAATCAGAGACAAAAGCATATTCTTTACAAAGACCTACTGAGTTTTATTTGTGAACATAATCTCTAAAAGAACTTTCTTTATAGAGATAAATTTTTTAAGTTTAAGTTTTGCAGATGCTTTAAATTATAAATGCTGCTTTAAAAAAATCAGTCTTTTTACTTTGCTTATCTTGCTTAAATTGGCATTTATTTTCCCTTTTAGACTCTTAGCACAACCTAACAAACGGTTTAAAATCTGGCAAGAAAAGCAGCCCCAGATGCAGCCACTCCACTTCCTTGACCCATTGCCTCTAGCTCAACAACCTGGAGACAGTCTGGGAGAAGTCAATGATCCATACACCTTTGAGGATGGCGACATAAAATACATCTTCACAGCAAACAAGAAATGCAAGCAAGGGACGGAGAAAGATTCCCTGAAAAAGAATAAGGTACCATTTCACAGAGAGCATCCAGCATGGTGTGGGTTTTGATCCTTGTCAGTACAACATGTGCGGGAAAACTTTTGAGGCAGAATGTTTGAGGTAGTCTTGCCTGATTGCTCTGTCCCCATATTCATGCTCTTGGTACTCTTGTATCGAACAATGTATTGTTCCTTTTTATGTCATGGCTCACCTTTGTTTAAAAGTCAGCTGAACATAAATGAAGCCTCATGTTTTCCAGGCTATAGCTTGTACAGTGCATGTTTCCTCTCATATGCTAATTCTTGTTGGCCTATGCTCCCTGCTTATTTCTTATTAATTATTATTCCAAAATATCCAAAACGTAAGGGAAAAAATGTTGATAACCATATCTGTTGTTTATTGAGCGCTTAGTATGTTTATTGTACCAAGCGCTTTACCTATATATCTATCTGAATTAATATCAACACTACTCCTAGATTGTGTCAGTATTAATTTTACTGGTTTCATTGTCATTAAAATGAGTACTGGGGGTGTCTGCTGTCTTTAGCCTTAAATTTTAAAACATTCCAAAATACTGGGCCATTTAAAGGGGTATTCTTGAGAATAGAGGAAATAAGATAATTAAAAGAGGTCTGTACAGTTCAGGAGAATGCTTCAGAGATTCCTTGATAGAGATCTATCTAGATCCAGAAAGCTTGAACCATAATTCAGTATCTGAAATGTTATTCAAGGCAGCGTTTAACACCATGGCAAGTCTGTAATCAAATGCCACCAGTACTAGTTAGGCATAAAACCCAGATTGACTCAGAATATTCCATAGAATTGAAGGGACAGTATGGGAGTTTTGGTTTCTGTTTAAATTCAAGGAAAAGGACATATCTTTTATTTCCCTTGGTTGCATAGACCATGATTTATCATACTTGTGCTCATAACAAGTTCCATTCTACCCTCTAATTCTTTGTGTTCTCCCTCATATTCCACACTTTGGGTTGGTGTTCATGTGTTTTGTTTGGCTGAATTTATTATACAGTCAGAGGATGGATTTGGTACCAAGGATGTCACTACACCAGGTCATTCCACGCCGGTGCCTGATGGGAAAAATGCCATGTCTATTTTCAGTTCTGCTACTAAAACAGGTGTGTACAACGATTATTTGCCTCACTTGGATTGTTGCTAAAGTAAAATGCAAGGGAGATGCTTCTCGATTTAGAATCATATTTTTACTGTAATAGTAATAATTTGATCCCATCTTTAATTTTTCATAGTTTGTTTTTCAGTTACTTTCAAAACTGATAAACGCATTTGGAAATAATTGTCTCTAAATTTAACTGAAAACCTAGGGAAAAAATTCACAGGCAGGTCTTGCTCATTGAGATCCATGTCCTCTCCTCACTCCTTCTCTCTGGATGAAGTTGCTCATTCTGCGTCTTTGCCTCCTTTTCTGCAGATGTCCGGCAGGATAATGCTGCTGGCAGAGCTGGCTCCAGTAGCCTTACACAGGTGACAGATCTGGCACCTTCCCTGCATGACTTAGACAACATCTTTGATAATTCCGATGATGACGAACTTGGGGTGAGTCTGGCATAGCTACCCAAACAGAAATCTTCCTACATGTGAGGACTTAGGTCACTGTTGGAGTATTTCCTTATCGTTTGGTCTACTGAATTTTGGGACCTCTTCCTTCAGGTTCAGAATGTTCTGCAGAAATGTCTGTATATTCTGAAAGGATTCTAAAAGTTGTCAGTGTAGTCTTTAACACCCCTTGGGTTCTCTTTGTTAATGGCTTCTTTTATTAGTTTATTCCTGTTATAAAAATTAAAATCTTTCACATTCAGTTTTTAAATCCTTCCTAAATATCATGAAACTGGTAGAAGTGTATTATGTAGTCCCTTTAGCTCAGATTTTAAAGATAATGCCCCCGTAACTTTTATTCATCTCATCAGTCAGAATTTAGTCTCCATTTTGAGAGATAAATAAGTATGATCTATACTTTTAGGGTTATGGCACTATAGTAGGGAAAAAGGACTTATGTACATAGAAGTTAAAGAATATAAGGCATGATGTGGTTAAAGTGACAGATAAGAATTGTAATTCTAGGAGAACAGCTGAGCTGCTCTGAATTAGGAAATTTATGCTCTCATCCTCCTAACCACCTCTGTACTTTTGGGCAGATAGAAGTGCCTGTTTATTTCTGGGGGACCAAGAAATGAGTAAGATAAGCCCTCTCTTGAAGGAAATAAGTTTATTAGTTTATTTTTCTTTCACTTATGTACTTACATTCCTTCCCTTTTGTCCATTTCCCACATATTTGTTACTCGCTTGATGGTTATTAGTTCCTTTGTGACGTGTACTTGAGATTACAAGTATTACTGTCCCACCGTTACACTTGAGGTACTCACAGACCTCAAGAGAAGTAGCATATAATTAAAGTTAAAAATGTGCTTAAAAATATGTAAAAATATGTACACACATGCACACTTATTACTGTGAGTGCAGTAATTGACCTGCGTCTAAAGATGCTGGACGTTCAAGTACAAAGTGACAGGTGAACAGTGTTTAAGTTAAGTCTTAAAGGTTAAGTAGGAGTCAGAATTCTAAAGCCTGTTCTCACTTTAAAATAAAATGTATCTGGTTAACAGATATTATACACCATTAGTAATGTTAAGTACTTAGAAGAAGATGAGATCATACTGGCCTCCAAGAAAGGATTTGACTTAAACTGTGGAAAGACAAGGTTAGTCAGACGCAGGGGAGAGGCATTAGTTTAAGCTATAGTGAGCCTTGGTTAAGCAACAAGAATGAACCAGCTGAGGGTTGGGAGGATAGTGAACAGACCGTTGGTCTGCTCGCTGAGTGGTGGGTGAAGATTGACAGGGTCAGAAGGTTTTTGACCACACTTCCAGCTTTGGACTTCGAACTCTGCGTATAGCGTGTCCTCTGTGAAGGCTGCTGAGTGTGGAACTGACTTGGTAGAAGCGAGTGCTGGTTTTCATCACTCTCCTACACAGAAAGCAGGAGTACTGTTTGGTAACTTTGATTGGATTAAAACACAAGGACTATGGTTCAGGCAGTGGTTGCCTGAAGGAAAAGGACATGACAATGAGGAAAACTGTAGTACAAGAAATGACACGTTTCCTTTTTGTTGATCCAAGCACTGGAGAGCCTTTTGAACTTGACTGTCTCCCTAAACGTCAGGCGTTATGTAGGATTGGTTTTAATGATCCATAGGGTTTGGTTAGCTGCTTTGATGGTGATGGTGTGGACGAAACATGAAAAGACAGGGAATCAAAAAGAAGTAGAAAGGGAGGAATCAGAAAGGGGACAAAGCAAGCATTGCAGAGTAGCCAGGGACTGTGCACAGCCACCATCCCCAGTGATTGTTGTTGGCGCTCAGAGCCAGTCATACTTATCTCTGTATCAGTTATGTATTACTGTTGGACTAAATGAAGATATGTTTACTTTGTTTTTTGAATATATTCGTAGTAACGTTAATATGTAAAGGAAGGTTGGACACTTTTAATCTAATTTTCATTTCTCTGAAATGATTGTTTCTGCTTTACTCTGATTTCTAGCTTGGCATTTAATCAAGAGAATCACTTACGTTTGAATCGTTTTTGCTAATTCATCTTACTGATAACTGGTGTTGTGAGGCTGTTGTCCAAGTTTTCATCTCAAATGTCTTTGAATTTAATTTTACATTTCAGCCCTGCGACATTGAATAAGTATACATATGTGAAAGACCTTCTGTTTGTGAGAATCCTTTTTTTTTTTTGCTTTGTTTTATCTTTCCACCAATTCATTTGAGTTCTTAAAAATAATCTTTCCTATTAAAGAACTTAATTTATTTTGAATAACAAATCAAAGAGAAGCCCTCTCTGCATATTTCAATAATTTTATGTGATAAGGTTATTTTTTATGAAGATGAACAGTAACATTTTTTTTTTTTTGGTGGTGAAAAATAAAAGAATAATACTTCGGGAGGGCTTGAGGTCACCTCTTTTAAATGCCTACTTCCAAACAGAAGGAAAACCAGACTGATAGCCAATTACTCCTTGGAGGCACCACCCTAATTTAATTATTGTGTCTCTGAAACCACTTCTCTAATGACCTGGGAGGAAGATTTGTATTAAGGTCTGTAAGTTGTGCTTTGATGGTGCAATCTGCCCTTACCAGATCATGCAGAGAAGACTCAGTCACTCTGGTTTTCATTCTTGATAAGCTTGTATCCTTCTCCTTGGCTTCACCGTCTGCTGGGATTTCTAAAAGTTCACTTGTTAAAACACTATGTAAGGAAGCGTCTTTCCTTCATTCCAAAATGTCAACAGGCTTATGTTAAGAAATAGTTGACTGCTGCCCTACTTAGATACAAATGTGTTTCCCTGTTTTAATAATAATCTTTTCTTAGGCTGTATCACCTGCGCTGCGTTCATCAAAAATGCCTGCAGTTGGGGCAGAAGACCGACCTCTTGGGAAGGATGGAAGAGCTGCTGTTCCTTACCCACCAAGTAAGAAAAGAAAATTGAGCTTTGGCTTACTATTTATAACTTATACAAAATGTTCTCATATTCAGTGGTGCCTTCTCTGAGATTCTCCTCCCCCCCCTTTTCTTTTAACAGAATATTAATTGTGAATTAAAACTTGTATAAGTTGGAATTCCTAAAATGGGGCAGGCAGCTAAGAGACCATCTTAGTTTGAATTTCTTTTGCTTTTGTTTTCAAATTAAGAATTAACTCATACGGTTTAGAATGTGGAAAAACGTGTTTTATGTTTATTTCTCTAATAGCCTTTTTTTTAATAGGATAAATGCTACACAGTGATTTGCAGCGTGATATTCCAGTATAAGAGGTTTGTGTAAGATGTTTCAAAAAATTTAATTTACTCAAGGATGAGGAACATTTGTTTTTTGTGGTCCTTTTTCTAATTCATACTGAAGTTTTTGTGTTTTCTTTTGAGATCAAATAATTTATTGTGTATGATGACAAGAAGAGAAACTCCCTCCCCCCCTTTTTTTTAAGTTACCCTTCACCATAGGAAACTACATTATTGTACAAGAGAAAAGACAGGGTAGCTTACATGGATACTCTGAAGCAGAAACATAATTCCATTGCAAATCATTCTTTAATACCTTCTCATTAACTTCAGCTGGTAATGAGAACAAATTGAGGGGAAAAACCCCTATGTCATAGGGATGAGTCAAAAAGTTTTATGAACCTATAAATGTGTGCTGATTTACTCAAATGTAGAAGTGTGAGGTATACAGAGATTGGATTTTGACAGCTTTAGTAGATCCATAGCTTTCTAAAATATGCAAAGCTTTCTCAAGCATGACATGTATGAAAATGAATAATGGTAGCCAGCCAGTTGCTGTAGTTTTTTTAATTAAACATTTTTCTTTTTTTATTACTCCGCACTGCAGAATTTTGCAAACATGGAATTCACAGATTAAAAGAAGCAATATTAAAGTAGATACATATGGAATAGGTCAGTTGAATGAATTTTTCCCCTTGTATTGAACCAGTTAATCCTCTGCCCTTCTTGACATTAAGTGATATGTTGTGATGTTAAATGTTAAAACCTCTGATAACTTGTCCAAGATTATTGGACTCACCATATTGTACTCACAAACTATTCTGCTAGTTAGTGTCATTGCCCAGGAAAGTATATGGTATACTCTCCTCATCTTTATGCTGAAAATAATTGTTTTGAAAAGAAGGTACTCAAAATTTTAGGATAAAGTACAGGTTATAAAAATTAATTAATTTGAAATACAGCAAAAATATAAGCATTAGGAAGATACAGATATATAAGAGTGAATAGGATCTTTTCGGTGTTCATGAAGTATGCATGGGTAAATGTGTGTATATGCGTGTATATGGACATATCCACGATATTTCCTCCCAAGACATGACCATGAAATAGCATGGCAAGAAGTTCTGATCTCTGCAAGAGCTTTATTGTACATTGAGGTGGAGAGACTGACATTTTATGAAATTTAGTATCTAGAACACCACAGCCCAATTTAATAGAAATATGGTGTGAGCCACAAATGAGAGCCACATAATCAGTCTTTAATTTTCTAGTAGTTACCTTAAAGGAAGTAAAAAAGGACGATGTAAAATTAATTCAAATAATATATTTACTTAATATAACCAATAGTGTCGTTTTTACATGTAATCAGTGTAAAAAAATATTGAGGTATTTTACTTTTTTTTTTTTGTACTACCTCTTTGGAATCTGTTGTATATTTTATACACTCATCACATCTCAGTTTGGACAACCCTTGGCTTGAGTGCTCTATAGCCATATGTGGCTAGTGGATACTGTGTTTGACAAAATAGGTCCATAATTACTCAGTTGTGTATGTAGTAATGTAATAGTGAAGAGAGCAACACACAGTAATAACTGGGTTTAATTTGGCATCAAGTCTGTGTTAAGATAGTGTTGTGTTATAATAATACATACAATAATATACCTCAACTCCAGCCCATTCTGGTAGCTGTTCCTACCCTTGCTTTAGCATTCTTAGGAAGAAAATTGAACAAGCAAGCCATAGTTTTCTATTTTGGAGGACCAGAATGTTTCTCTGGGTTTCTATCGTCTTTCTGTCTTACCTACTTTGACTCTAGTTCCTTCTTTCATCTCAAAACCTGTTTAGGGTCATATCTTTTCAGAAATTCCTTGTAACTTAACAGCACTTTCATCTTTTTTCCAGTCAAAAATGGGGAGGGCGGGCTAATTATTATTGGCTCCGTCACTTACTGAATGTTTAGATGTTACGTGGTCAAGTGCTCACTTCTCTGCGTATGTTATATTATTTAATGTGTACAAAAAATATGAGGTAGATATTATTACCATTTTGCAGATGAGGAACTTGAAGCTAGAGAGGTTAAGAGTCTTCCGTAAGAATATCCAATAATGGGGTGCCTGGCTGGCTGAGTCGGTGGAACGTGTGACTTGAACTTGGGGTTGTGAGTTGGTGCCCCATGTTGGGTGTAGAGATTACTTAAAACTAAAATCTTGAAAAAAAAAAAAAAAAAGAATACCTGATAATAAGAATAGTGAAAGCCACTTTCTAAGATGAATCTCTGGCAGGTGGAATCTTACTTTCTATACTTTTTTCGTGTGTTCTCTTTTACCTGTGATAAAAAAAATATCAAGGTGGCTGAGGTATTGAAAATTGAGATACACAACTGAGTTAGGTAGCATCAAAGAATTTGAATATCCCTAGTGAGAAATGCCATTATTACATTTCTTAGACAAAATTTAGTAGCTAATTTAATAAAAATTATTTTTGGTAAAATTTTATACCATAGCCAGACTACTTGTATGTGATGGAAAGGCTATATTTAAGTTCATTGTCATTTTAACACAAAGAGAATTTGTACAGTTTATTTTCCAAATATTTGATGATTAAGATCTATCATATAATAGGAGTTTGTAGATTTTATGAGGTGGACTTAGAATTTAAAATGTTTAACATTAATTTTATATTAAAATTGACCCATAGCTGCTCTTTGGCTTGGGAATAGGAGTAGGTCCTGAAGGATAAAGGTGATGGATGTATTTCAAGTAGAACCTAACTCAGTGTTAGTCTTCATTCTTGTTTTAAAGGGAACTTACTGATCTCATTGCCGCTACATTTGAAGACCTGTTTTTCCTCCTCAGACTCCAGTGACTCTCTAGGAGTTTCTGGCTTGGCTTATATCCCTAGTTCTAGGAATTGTTACATTCCTTAAAGAAAAATACTGTCGTAGTAAGAAGGTGCCTTGAAGATCTACTTGGGGGGTTTAGTTTTTTTTCTTTCCTCCCCCTTTTTTTCTTTTTCTCTTTCTTTTCTTCTTGGCAGCAGCAGGCACCATTTTGTCTAATGAAATCTTATACAGAATCCTACTATAGGAAATAAATCCAAGTGGAGCTTCTCTAATGAGAGGGAAAGTTGGCATCTGAGATCCTGTCTGTTGGCCTCTTCCTTCCCTTGTCTTACAGATAAGCAGCGGAGGCCAAGAGCGGGTAAATTATTGAGGATTATGTAATTGTTTAACTAGGAAATATGGTAAAGATCATCTCATGCAGAGGTTCTCACCTTTTTTCTGCCTCCATATGGCGGAAGCTTCCCCCTCCCCCCACAAACAAAGGAAAGAAAGCAAGCCTGGTGAGAATCACACATCCAGTCCAGCCATTTAGATGAAGGATCCGAGGCCCCCAGGGAGGAAGTGACCTGACCTGACTGTAGCAGCGCTGAGCTGTGCAACCGTTCTGGGTGCTTCTGCTTTATAGGGCTGTGCCTCAAACTCTAGCCCAGGGCAGAGCATGGTGTGGTCATTCTTTATTAATTTCTGATTCAGAGCTAGAGTCGTATCTTAGTCTAGTCAGTGGTTACTATTTGCCTCTTTAAATGCTGAAGTTGCTAGAAAGAACAATATGATTGGAAATTGGGACATCAGATACCATTCCAGAACACTGACTTAATACTCCTGGCTCCAAATTTGTAAATAAATTTGCTGTCCAGGACACCCCCTAGTGGCCAAGTTTCACAACCACAATTTGCATTGCATTGCGTCTGCTCCTACTTTCAGAATCCCTGTGTTAATGAGCCCCTGCTAATGATGATGCTAACCGCAGGTATATTAAAATGCTTTTTAAAAAAGGATTGAGAGTCCCTATTTTAAGTATTTCTTAAAAGATACTTTTTTTTTACTAGTTGATTTTTAATAAATTGTCTTTTGGTTCTAGGTAGGATTATTAAACCTGACTATGAAGTTTCGTTTTATTGTCAATATGGACAGCATTTAATGTCAATGTGGAATCATTTCCCCAAAGAGCAGTGAATGTGGTAGATTTTTCAAACTAGCTAAGTAATCCTACTACATCTAAACCATCGTTCTAGCTCCAAACAGTTTTTATTTTCTGTAGTATAAATGCCCGATAGATTTTCCATGTAAAATTTGCTATAGGACATTTTTATATAATTCTGAAATATTTCATACATATTTGTAAGCAGAGATAGAACTTTTAATAAAGTTATTCCATCTGATTTCTTCCAGCTTCTACTTATTTTCATCTCCTTATACTCTTCAGGCAATCATTCGTTAGAAGAAAAATGTATGTTATGTAAACTTTGTTCACTTAATTAATGTGAAGCCAAATCATAAAGCATCAAGGGGATAGAGGTAAAGTTCCAGAAAAGGATAATTTTCTGCTGATGGCCTCCTTCTTAGAGACTTCCATTATTAATATTCTGTTATGTAACTGATAACAACCATTCAATTGGCAATATTTCTGATGGCAGGTAGGGTGCCTGCCTACAAACTGGGATTTTTTTAGAAGTCCTGCCTGTTAAAATAAATATTGTTGTTCTCTTCTCTTCTCTTCTCTTCTCTTCTCTTCTCTTCTCTTCTCTTAGCAGTTGCAGACTTGCAAAGGATGTTCCCCACTCCTCCTTCCTTGGAACAGCACCCTGCATTTTCTCCTGTAATGAATTATAAAGATGGAATCAGTTCAGAGACAGTGACAGCATTAGGCATGATGGAGAGCCCTATGGTCAGTATGGTTTCAACACAGCTCACTGAATTCAAAATGGAAGTAGAAGATGGATTAGGAAGTCCCAAGCCAGAGGAAGTAAAGGTAATTGCCAGTATATTAATTTTATCAAGGCAGGGCAGTTTTCAAGCAGATTCATAAACGTCTTCTTCAAAATAGTATTATCTGTATGCCAAATATACATAAGTTTCTAAGAATCCTCTGAATTGGATCACAAGGTACAATGCTTGGTATATTAATTATAGTGTCTTGATTAATTTAAAATTTTGGTGTTAAGCATTTTCTGCTGATTAGATGAGAGAAATACTGAATTCCAATCTTTTTGTAACTGTTGGGGTGTGTCCTAAGTTGTTCACCGGCATTATCACTGCCCCCCCCCCTTTGTTGTCACAGGACTTTTCATATGTGCACAAAGTTCCAAGCTTTCAACCTTTTGTGGGATCCTCCATGTTTGCTCCACTGAAGATGTTGCCGAGCCAATGCCTGCTACCTCTGAAGATACCTGATGCCTGTCTGTTTCGGCCTTCGTGGGCAATCCCTCCTAAAATCGAACAACTGCCCATGCCACCTGCAGCCATTTTCAATAGAGATGGCTACAAGTATGTGCAGGGACTGTGTCACATCACTTGCCCTATTGAATGTGGTTTTAGTCTTAACTATTTACTTAAAATGATGACATCAGCATATCATTTGAAACTTTCCTTTTTTGGCCATTCATGCTTTTGTGCACATTATTTTGTGTTGAAAATGTGCATATTTTCTAACTAAATTTTACGTACATGGATTAATTAAGGTAACTTGTATAGAGAACCATGGTGTTCATGCTCATTCAGTATCAGATCCATGTTTACCACAGAATCAAACACTAGGTTGGAGTTGGTAATATTATTTGGATAATGGTGGTGTTTGGTTTATATAGATTGGTGATTCCAAATGTGCTTACTTCAGGCACCTTAAAATGAAGTGTTAGCATGGACACTTTCTCTAATGCTAACCCCACGTGATATAAGAAAGCAGCAATGGGTGGTATGATACGGAGGAAGGAAAAGGAGGCGTTTATCGTAGCTTGGGCACATTTCACTCTGTCAAAAAACAGTAGTCTATCAACAATGTAGATTTAGTTTCCCCTATGATTAATAATTTCTTAATAAAATAAATGATTTAAAATATAAGGCCATAAACTCAAATTTCTGTCAGGACCAGGTAAACAATGTATGGATGACATGGGTTGGGTAGAGCAAATGACTTGGCACCACTGATGGTCAGTGTTATCCTGAAGGACAGGAGGAAGGGGCAGCGTCTTTGATGGAACTATTACGAGTATGCCTCATTCGAAGGGACTGTTTGCCGTGCAGTTACAGTGCATTGTTCAGGCAGGAATGTGGGAGACTGAAGATAGGCATTTTTATGTAAATCTCCTTTTTAAAAATGTTGGTAATTAATTCAGAGTTACTTTTTGGAGCCAATAACACAATAAGACAAATTCCAGATCCAGTCTGTGGGCTATATTTGTGACATCACATAAAACCATCTTGATGAATCCAACTTTGATGTCATAAACAGGCCTAATGCGTACATATGTAAAGTCAGTGTCGGAATGTGAAAAACTGTGACACAGTGAAGGATAAAAGAACCCAGACTTGGGGAGGTACAGCTGTGCTGTCATAGGACTCCATTCCTGCCTTTTTTGTTTACTCCTATGTATGACCTTAAATGACCAGCTTACCCGAGTCTTTCGCTTCTTTAAAATGTTATAATCCTGCCTGACTTCCCGCATAAGATTTTTGAAAGGTCCCAATGGTTGTGAAAGTGTTGTGGCAATAACAACTCACCAGCAGAATGAAAGAGGGTGCTCAGAAGTACCCTGGTGGTGACCTCCGGGCTTGTTTTTGGCTGCTGTGCTCCAGTTGTACTTGAGCTTGTTTAAGTAGGGCCTGACCTAGTCCAGCATTGTTGATAAGCCGAGAAGGGTTTGCCACACCATTCTCAACCAATGCAGCAGCTCCAGGAACCCATCTGACAGTTGAATTTCTTACACACACAGACTCTTCCAGAAAGTGACATGCAACCCTTTGCTGTGTGATAGTTTAAATAATAATTAATTTAGATCATTGTTTAGTCTATTAAATCTATCCCTTGCCATCCCAAAGATCCTTGGTATTCTAAACTGGCACTGTTAAGAACTTTCTTTGATGAAGGCAGTGTTTTGTATCTGCACCTTCCAATATGGCATCCCCTGCCCTGATGTTGTAGCTGTGCACCTCTCGAAATGTGGCTAGTTGAGACCAGGGCTGAATTTTTAATTTTATTTAAGTTGATTTAAATTTAGCGCATAGGGCTAGTGATAACCCTATGGACAGCACAGTTCTAGACTGTGTGAGTTCCTTCTGCTTGGGTCTCCATCACCCTGGCCACCCCTTTGTCACACTCAGCACACCAGCGCTCACTTGCTTGACACCTGTCATACTTGCTGTGAGCTAACTTTTCTTCCTCTTTTTTACTGTTGAATCCCCAGCATCTAGCATAGTGTTGGTACTCAGTTCATTTTTATTGAATGGGAAAAATCGGGTTACTATACAAGGCAAACCATTCTTACTACCTAGGGAGCAATTTAATTATTTAGGTTTTTAGTTAGTAGTCATAGTTCCTTTTCTGATCTGAACTGTATAATAATTTTAGGGTTTTATCAAACAGGAAAATTTGAAAGCAGTCCAATTAGAGTAAAGATCATTATTACACACTTATTATTTTGGTCTCTGAGATAGTAGTGATTGCTAATCAAGGTTTCTGGGTCATTTTTTTATCTGTACTCAAAGATACCACTGTGCTTCGGATTTACAGTTTCTTTCTAGTGCTTGATTTGGATTTTTTAAGCTGGTAGTTTAGGTATAGCTAATTAAAAATCACAAAATTATTTGAAGAGCCATTACTTTATGACATTCTTCTTTCAAATTACAAGTGAATGAATATGTAGTTTATTGGAAGAACATTAGCTTAAGCATAGTATTAATGTATTTCAAAAGAATATTAAGCATTAGATGAAATCTATTCTTTTGATACCTTCTAATTGGAAAGAATGGTTTCATGTGCTGTTTTATATGGACATCTAAGAATGTATATCAAAAAAAGTTTTTTACAATAAAAAACAGCAGAACATTGTAGACACTGTTTTGTTTTCTGTGTGGCTATTTCAAAAAGAAGTCATTGCTTATGAGAAATAGATAACACAGTGTGATCAGTCTCTGGGAACTAAAAATAATTGTGCTATTGGTAATGCATAGCATATTGAAAATTAAAAAATGGACTAAAATTGCCTACCACCCCACAGAAATCTGTTAGAAGTTGGAAGCTATGATATAATATGTGTACTATGCAATTCACCTAATTAATACTAAAGCTTCCTAGCTACATATGTGATATTGGTATTAATTGTAGTATAGTACTGGCCAGTGGGTTTCCTACAGTTGAATTCCTCCGTGGTCACTCAGTACTATAAAAATGCAAGCCTAGATAGGACTGTGCTTTGAAAATTACAAAAATGGCAAATGTTCCTATGTGTTTGATTAAAACTGCTTTAGAATTATATATGGATTATGGCCTCAGAGGACAAGTACAGTGGCAGACTTTCAATTTTAAAAAGTGACAAGAATGTTATTGCAAATTAGATGGAAATTTTATCCTATGGTCTTCTAGCTAATTTAGCATCTGAACTCACGTGTTAAAAAGTTCCACTTAATAGTTACAGTTTTTCAAAACTACATTGACCAAACCCAGCACCATGTTTTCTTGTAAAAATAGTAAAGTTCCCTTGAAAGATTAAGGTGAAGATTGCTTAGATGCAGAACAAGTAGAGGGAAAATGGTGTTTTGTTCTTGGTGTATGGATATTATTCTTCATACCTTGCTTTTTGCTTTCCCATCCACTTTTATTGACTCATTTGAATCCTTTTTTTCTTCTTTAAGAAAAAATTGAATATACCTAGTGATAGCATGCATAAATGAGAAGAAATGCACAGGCCAGGTGGGGTAATTGTGTGTGTATTCCAGCCTCTGTGACACGCACCCCTTCTCACTTGGTACTGTCTGTTGCAGTAATGTGCCTAGTGTCGGGAGCCTAGCAGATCCAGACTATCTGAATACACCGCAGATGAACACACCAGTGACGCTGAACAGCGCTGCCCCAGCCAGCAACAGTGGAGCAGGAGTTTTGCCATCTCCAGCAACCCCTCGCTTCTCTGTCCCCACACCACGAACCCCCAGGACCCCAAGAACTCCCAGAGGTGGGGGCACTGCCAGTGGTCAAGGGTCGGTTAAATATGACAGCACCGATCAGGGGTCACCAGCCTCTACCCCGTCCACCACGCGGCCCCTTAACTCTGTGGAGCCAGCCACCATGCAGCCAATTCCTGAAGCCCACAGTCTGTATGTTACCCTGATTCTTTCAGATTCTGTGATGAATATCTTTAAAGACAGAAACTTTGACAGCTGTTGCATCTGTGCCTGCAACATGAACATCAAAGGGGCGGATGTTGGGCTTTACATCCCCGATTCTTCCAACGAGGACCAGTATCGCTGTACCTGTGGGTTTAGTGCGATAATGAATCGCAAACTTGGCTACAATTCGGGACTCTTCCTGGAAGATGAGTTGGATATTTTTGGGAAGAATTCTGATATTGGTCAGGCTGCGGAGAGGCGCTTAATGATGTGTCAGACTACCTTCGTTCCTCAGATGGAGGGAGCCAGAAAGTCCCAGGAGCCACCTATAAGCCTTCTCCTCCTCCTCCAGAATCAACATACACAACCTTTTGCTTCACTGAGTTTCCTGGACTACATTTCCTCTAACAGTCGCCAGACACTTCCCTGTGTAAGCTGGAGTTACGACCGGGTGCAAGCAGATAATAATGATTACTGGACGGAATGCTTTAATGCCTTGGAGCAGGGCCGACAGTATGTGGATAATCCCACGGGTGGAAAAGTAGATGAAGCTCTGGTGAGAAGTGCCACTGTGCACTCTTGGCCTCATAGCAACGGTAGGTTTCCCACAATACACGTTTACTTTGAAAATTATCTTGGTGTATGATGGTAAATTATAAACTTTCTTTACATAGTTATAGGACAGAATTTTAAATTTCATTTCTTAAAAAAAAAAAAAAAA
>NW_024425897.1:17778988-17781954 GCF_017311325.1 Ursus maritimus
AAAAAAAAAAAAAAAAGTTAAGAGCTCTGTGGATAATCTTCCTAAATTTAAGAGCTGGAGCAATATTTTATATTGAAACACCCCTTGAGAATAATTATTTTGTGAAAACTTCTTCTCATATTAATTCCTGTAGGCAGTTCGTATGGGAAACCTAGGAATGCCGTGTATCAGCAGCGTTGAGAATACACAGACGAATAGTTTGCACACCTTGCATGTTTAAATCCACCCATTCTTCCAGATCAGTTGTCTGTGATACTTCTGCCATGAAGCCTTCTACCCGTTTATAGAGCGTTTTCTCCTGCCTTTGCTTTTCCAGTGTTTTGCATCTCTTATAACAGTGATCACAGTTTGCTTTGTGTTGTGGTTCCTGAGGTATGTCACTGGCTCTTCTATTATTAAAAGCTGCAGTTGACAAATATTTGTGATGTTGAGCTCTCAGCGAGCCATGCAACTTGCTGTTCCCTTCCCTTCCCTTCTTCATTCACTATCTATACTGTGTTGCATCCTGGCAGATAAAATGACTGAAAGAGACAAGGCACCTCTCTGTTCTAATCTATTCTGGAAGATGGACATGAGATTAATCAATTACACAAATTAGCATATTATTGGAAACCATTATAAGTGATGAAAGTGTGCGGTGGGAGGGCCTTCCTACGCTTGGGGCTGGTCAGGGAAGACCCCCTTGAAGAAGAAGTAACATTAGAGATTTCAGTGCCAAGTACAGAGTAACTGGCTAAAGAGGGTAGAGAGCAAGGAATTGTGTCCCAGGCAGAAGGAGCAGCAAGAGGGAAGGCCCAGAGTTATATAGAGCTTGGGGCTTTCAAAGAACTGAAGGACTCTCTGTCTCAAATAAATAAATCTTTTTGTTTGTTTGTTTTTAAAGGGGAGGGGTGGTGCCTAGGTGGTTCAATCGGAGCATCTGACTCTTGATTTCAGCTCAGGTTATGATCTCAGGGTCATGAGATCAAGCCCTATGCCAGGCTCTGTGCTCAGTGGGGAATATGCTTGAGATTCTCCCCCCCTTCCCCTCCTCCTCTGCTTTTCTCCCCCTAAAATAAATAAATATGTCTTTGAAGAACTGAAGGAAGCTTGGAGCTGGCTAGATTCCCAAGAGCCATTTGAGATCTGGTGGGGCTGGGGTCTTTAACACAAGAGCCGTAACAAGTCATTGATGGGCTTATGAAGAGGCATTGGCATCTGATTGGTGTAGTTAAGAAACAAGCTTCGACTGCAGTGCAGGCTGTGGGTTTGGAAATGGCAGGAATGGTGGAGAGATGAGGGGTTAGTGCAGCAGCTCAGTTAGAAATAATAGGTTGGTTTCGTGTCTTAGCAAAGGAGATGGAAAAGAAGTGGAAACGTTCAAGAGCTGTTGAGGAAGTGGTCGGACTGCAGGAGTTGGTAGTGCATTGGATCTTAGGGGTCAGAGAGAGTGAGATGTTAAGGAAGACAGCTGGGTTTGTGACTTGTGTACCTGGACAGAAAGTGATGTCATTCAAAGATTGGTGTACTGGAGGAAGATCGGGTCTGGGGAGAAAGCTCCTAAGTTGAGTTTTGGAATATAAGATCTGAGATATCCAGGTAGAGATGTCAGGTAGACACTTGGGACTTCACGGGCCTGCAGCTCAGGGGGAAGGGAGTAGTTGGCTGATAGATGCTCCAGTCAGGTGCACAGAGGAGGGGGAAAGCTCACTGAGGAGCAGGAAACCTAGAACGACAAGAGGGCTTGGGACAGAGCTTTGCTGAATTCTGCTGCGTAACCAAGTTTCAAGAAAGAGAAGAGTGAGTGGTCAAGAAGCCTTAAAGTGCAGCTGAGCTTTTAAGAAGAGGACTAAACATGTCCTTTGACCATAGTGAGGAGCTGCTTCTGTAGAGAGGTGGGAACAGGTTGGGCTGGAGTGGTTGGTTACGTGAATGAAACGTGGACCCTGCTCTGAACAGCTCTCGGCCTTATAGAGAAGAAGGTTATATAAGCTTTTTATTTTTTTTTAATTTTATTTATTTATTTTTTTTTAAAGATTTTATTTATGTGACAGAGAGACAGCCAGCGAGAGAGGGAACACAGCAGGGGGAGTGGGAGAGGAAGAAGCAGGCTCCCAGCAGAGGAGCCCGATGTGGGACTTGATCCCGGAACGCCGGGATCACGCCCTGAGCCGAAGGCAGACGCTTAACGACTGCGCTACCCAGGCGCCCCTATATAGGCTTTTTAAATACAGTTGGAAATCTGGAATGAGAAAGTATGTTTAGGGACAGAGATCAGTAGAGGAGGGATGATAGGCATTTTCTGAGTAGCCAAGCCAGGAGACTTCTCGGAGGTGGAGACTTGTAAGGAAGTATTCAAGGGTTACGCTCGTTTCTGTAACTGCTTAGATTCGAGCACAGTGCCTGGTACTTAGCAGGCCTCTAATTAATGTCTGCTGGATGCATTTATGAATTAAAGAAAGTACAGTCTTTCCCCTAAAGAAATGTGGGTGATTATCTTGAGTGGTTCCTTTTACTAGATAGTAGCCTTCAGACAGAAAAGCAGTGTGTGGGTGGATCAGTACTGTCATCTTTGGATATGAAGAATAGCAGAGTTGGTTGCAGGGGAGGTGTGGGTTCCAAAGTCAGAAGCTTAACAGTACCAGACAGATGATGTAAATGAATGATGCCGGAGCCAGATTTGCAAACAGCAGCGGTGCCCTTGCTGTGTCTGTCAGTACACATGTTCTGTTCTGCGTGCACAATAGTAGCCACAGAGAATGATGTCTGCTTTTATTTTTCTCTAACCTATGGTTCTCTTCGTCTGTCATTTTCTGACTTTTGATAGAGCCATGGGTTTATAAGAAGTACTCTTTTCTTTACTATAAGAGAAAAAGAAGCGCAGGCTTGAAGATAAAGGTGATCACCACTGCTTCCTTCTCGGGCAGGCAGCAATGCTGAGTGAGGAGAGCCGTCTGAAGGGGGCAGCTGCGCCTTCCTCCAGCGGT
>NW_024425897.1:17781969-17782300 GCF_017311325.1 Ursus maritimus
GGAATGCGGCCTGCGGCCTGCCAGGTCTCCCAGGTTTTCACGAGATGCTGGAAATTTAGATTAGCAACTTGTGTTTGATTTAGGGTTATACCTAGAGATGTCTAAGCACCCTGTGTTTCAGATTTAGTTGGTAGACAAATCTTAGATTTCCATCTGTGCCCCTTTCCTAATTAGCTAGAAAGGGAAGAGTAAGGAAAGGTCTTAGGTATGCCGCTGTGCGGGTTCACAGCTGATCACCTCAGACTTCATTAGCTCTTTCTTCAGATCTTTTTTGAGAATTTGATGAGCTTTTTTTTTTTTAAGAGCTTCTATTTAAGTCCCCCCCCCCCCC
>NW_024425897.1:17782318-17814099 GCF_017311325.1 Ursus maritimus
TGATCATACATTCAAAACATTGGTATTTGTAAATAAAAGTAATGCAATAATTAAGATACTTTTGGAGCTCTCTTTTCCTGTGAACAACCTTGGAAACAGGTTTGTATGATTTTAAAAAGAGGCCTATTCATCTTTTTACTTCTAAGCAATTCTATAGTTAACCTCTTATATACAGAGTAACGTGTTTCTCCTTTTATTATTTCCAATAGCAAATTATAAATTACTTTATAATAATAAAATAATAAAATATATTTTCTCTTGATTGGTTAAGTCAAGCATTTTAGAATCTACTGAAAATAGAATCTACCACCAATAATGTCTTTGTCATGGACTATAACTGAGGTCCAGAATGATGGCAGGAAAGAGGAGAGTGCCAGTCCCCCTTTATGATTTCTGTTCCTTTTCATTTCCTTTCTCTTCCAGTGCTAGACATCAGCATGCTTTCCTCCCAAGATGTGGTCCGCATGCTGTTGTCACTGCAGCCCTTTCTCCAAGACGCCATTCAGAAGAAGCGCACGGGCAGGACCTGGGAGAACATCCAGCATGTGCAGGGACCACTGACCTGGCAGCAGTTCCACAAAATGGCAGGACGGGGAACCTATGGTAGACTCTCTTCCCTGTTTCAATTCCTTCATAGTTTTTTGGTTTTTGTTTTTGTTCCATAAAAGCCAGCTTTAGTTACTGTCAAGCCCTAGCTTCACTGACAAAATAGAATCTTGTTCTTCATGATTAATAAGTTTTATAAACTCTTTTCTTTCCTAAAGTCAGTTTGGAGTTAAGTTTTCTAAGCATCCTTTGCCGAATCCAGGTCAATGAGGAGAATAATCCTTAAATAGAGTATTCATTAGATTTTCCTCATCTTCCTAATCCTCATTGTATTTTCATCAGGATGAACTTCTGAACTAGTTCTGTCAACTTCTTCCTAGTCAGGATTATAATGCTTATTTTAAAGGAAATGACGTAGTGCTGCTTGGAAAACTAACTTTAACTTGTTCTAGTCTGCCTTCTGATCTTATTGGACTTTCCAAGCGCATTCTGACTCATTGAAACAGGGGCCATATAATTAGAGGATTTAAAGAATACTTTTGAGAGTGATCCTGTCAACCTACAAGGAAATTTCTGATGCCAGAATTAAGACTAATGCAGCAAGAACTTCTAAGTTGTCCAGGTTGTGGGAAACAGACTCACAAACGCCTTCCTAACTGCCTTACTGTTACAGGTTCAGAAGAGTCTCCTGAGCCATTGCCCATTCCCACTCTGCTGGTGGGCTATGACAAAGACTTCCTCACCATCTCACCATTCTCTTTGCCATTTTGGGAGAGGCTGTTGTTGGACCCATATGGGGGCCACCGTGATGTTGCCTATATTGTGGTGTGTCCAGAAAATGAGGCCTTGCTCGAAGGAGCCAAAACTTTCTTCAGGGACTTGAGTGCTGTATATGAGGTGAGAATGACATGAAAATCGTTTTTGTGACACGAGTCCTCAGATTGTTTCTAGCTATGACTAAATTTTAAAGAACAAGTGTCTTCAAGGTAAATCTCAAAGAAAATTTGCAAATAGTTGGAGGATAAAGGAGAGAATTAAACTGGCAAGTTTTTCTGGAAGTAAATTGTTTTCCCTTCTTGGCTTTACATTTTGTTAGATTTAGAAGACTTTGCTCAGCCAGCCTTACCACACATCTTACAGTTCTGTCAGCTGTTTTTTCCTCATTTATGCGCTCAAGTTTAAAAGTATTGCTTACCAGGGGATGTTCTGGCTGTTCAGACCTTTAAAAAAAGAAAGCACATCTCTTTGGGGAGGGGGGTGGTTTCCTGAAAACAGTATAAAATGTTTAGCTTGAAGATTTTTGAATCAAAAGATAAGTTTAATGAATCATGTCCCTGTTGGGTATTTAACAGTACATTCATCTTAATACTAAAATTTTGATACAGATTAATAATGTAATAACCATAATAATTTAAAAGCCAGTGGATCATTTTATATATTTAGTACATAAATTACAGTTACTTTTGAAAAATTAGAATCATGAGTATCTTTGAAGGGTAAGTGCCACATTTTTTCTGCCAAAGTATATGTACACTGAATTCTTTGTATCTTATACTTCTAATATCTTTATTTTTGGCAAGATTAAATGAAATTAGTGTTTATGAAGAACTGTGACAGGCATATTATATACATTACAAGAGTGTTTTAAAGAAGATGCCAGGTTGAATTTCTAAAGTATTTCATAACAGAACATTCGCCATCTAGAAATGGATGGGCACACATGAAATAGTAAACTGATGTGTTGCTACAAAGAAGTGAGGAGATGCTAATGTATGAGGTAATGGCATCAGTTAAGCCCCTAAAGGAACCCTTAGATACAGTAATTTCTATACAGTGCCTGGCCCATGGATGTGTAGTACTGTTAAATCACAAGGACCATAACACAGAAAACTTGTCTAAGCAGTTTTTTTAAAGCCAAGCTCTTCTCTTGGATGAAACTTACAACATGAGTTACAAAACATAAAAGGATTGCTGGATCTTTTTAGAGCCTAATGACTTTCCTAGGATTGCTCATTTGGCGGTAGCGCGCACCTGATCAGGAAGAGTGTGCGCTAGAGAACTTTGTAGGGACTTGGTAGGTCCTCCGTTATCAACTCTAATACGGGATAATGTGGGCTCTCCTGTTGGTGAATAGTTAGTTAAGTAGCTTATTTTTTGTAGGTGTATTATATTAATTCTTTGCTGTAAGTACCCATTTAATGTCCTAGAGATTAATAACAGAATCTCCTTGTGCTTGAAACAACTATTTACTTTTAAAAAGTGATCAGCATATCCACTGCTTCAGTGGCCTCTGCTATGGGTGATCTCCAAATGTCTGTAACAGTGTAACAGATGGCCCATAAAATTTTAATGTTATCTTATGGGAAAACATTATGAGTAGGGATTACTTAAGAGATTTTAGTGGACATATGTCTCAGTCAGCCTTAGTAGGCAGGAATCTGGTTAATTCTTTATCTGACCATTAGCAATCAGGTAGTGCTCAGCAATCTTCCCTTGTGTGGGAGGAATTGGCTGGGGTGAAGAAACATTTATTTTTCTTTCGAGGGTCTAGGCCAGGTTTTGGAGAGACAGATAGCAGTCTCAGCATACATTATAATTACCAGAAAGGACCAGCGTATAGTGTTGGTTTGGTTGCTTGTTTAACGCTAAAAGAAAAAGCGAAATACTTCCATGTGTATGATAAAGAATTTCCCCCACTAAAGACAGGAGTGGTTCCTGTTGTAAATAATGATGTTTGTGATATCAGATGTGTAGGCTTGGGCAGCACAAGCCCATCTGCAAAGTGCTGCGAGATGGAATCATGCGCGTGGGAAAGACCGTGGCACAGAAGCTTACTGACGAGCTTGTGAGCGAGTGGTTCAACCAGCCGTGGAGCAGTGAGGAGAATGACAATCATTCCAGACTCAAACTTTATGCGCAAGTTTGCCGCCATCACCTAGGTAAATGGGAATTTGTTTGGCCAAGTAGAATCTGAGAAGTAAAATAGCAAATTGTTCCCCTTTGGGAAGCAGCATTATGCTACTTTTGTCTCAGGTAATGTTAGTGTTCCATTACTGTATTTATTTAGGTCTAATTTCTGCGTTCTAGGTTGTTAAATGCTAATTTTTATGTGCACACACATTCCTTAAAGACGATTTAAAGTTGCCTAAAGAAGTCATATCTAATTTACTCCACATTTTGAAAACTTAGCAGCAGGACTTGGTATTATTAAGTGCTTAAGTTTAACTGACATTCCCAGGAGAATGTTGGAAGCTTTTAAAGCTCAGTACAGAGAGGAGCATGGTGTAGCGTGGTGGCTACAGAATATATGTACTTGGAGTTTTCAGTGAAGGCGTGAGAGTCAGTCTGAAAGGAAAATGTTACAAGGAGTTAATTTTGTCTTTTTTTTCAAATAAACCTCTTCACCAGAATTTGTATTAAGTAGTTTCATGTTCATTTCCATGTTTGCAGAATATATAAGCATATATTCAGGTGTGGAGATAGCATGTTGGGTGTTAGAATACTGCAGCCTGAAAGCATAATTAAAAAAAAAAATGACCGTTCTAAATTTCTGATTCAGTCCGACACTGCGGAATATCACTGATGTCACTGACCCCTCTGCGTGTACTCTTTCAGCACCTTATCTAGCCACTCTGCAGCTCGATAGCAGCCTGTTGATACCACCTAAGTACCAGTCCCCACCAGCAGCAGCACAGGGACAAGCTACACCTGGGAACACTGGGCCTCTAGCTTCAAATTCAGGATCAGCAGCGCCCTCAGCTGGCAGTGCGTTCAATCCCACCTCTAACAGCAGTTCTGGGAACCCTGCAGCAAGTAGCTCCGCGTCTGGGTCCTCTGTGCCACCCGTCTCCTCGTCTGCCCCGGCTCCCGTTATTAACCAGATCAGCACTACCTCTTCTTCGGGATTCAGTGCTAGTGTTGGAGGGCAGAACCCCAGCACTGGGGCCAGTTCTGCAGATAGAACGCAAGGGAACATAGGCTGTGGTGGAGACACTGAGCCTGGGCAGAGCTCCTCTCAGCCCTCTCAGGATGGACAAGAAAGGTACGTTGTTTGCCAGTTGAGACGAGTGGCTCTAGCTTGGACCCCTTACTTATTCTTCTGCACCCTCCTGTCCCCCTCAACCTCATGAATCTCTCAATCTAGTGAAGTGCTCTATTTCTCTTCTTCCCCAAAGGAAGTAACAACTGTCAGTCTATTGCTTCAGTGTTAAGAAATTTGAGACTTCTTATAAACTTATTACTAAACTTACTAGCTTTGTAGTAAGTTTTACTGTTAATCCTACTATTGTTAGGTGAACAGAATATATGGATAATAGTAATAGTAAGCTATTACCACTAACATAAATAGTATTATAAAACATCTTTTTAGAATATAGCCCCAGGAAAAAGAGGGAGTGGAAAAAGAGATCTTCCATTTAAAGGAGTATATTGTCATTTCCCACCTGTCTTTGTACTAACTAGCTTGGTTTGCCTTCATTTTGGTAATACACATATTGATCTTATATTTAATATGTAATCATTGTCCAGGGCATCAGTGTGCTCTGAAACTGGTTTATTTTTTGTGACTTACATTTATTTTGTGTATCTCATAAGTGACTCTCTCTGCAGTGTCACAGAACGAGAGAGAATAGGAATTCCCACTGAGCCTGACTCCGCAGACAGCCAGGCCTATCCTCCAGCTGTTGTCATTTACATGGTGGACCCCTTCACTTACACTGCAGACGAAGACTCCACTTCTGGAAACTTTTGGCTGTTGAGTTTGATGCGCTGCTACACAGAGATGCTGGATAACTTACCTGAGCATATGAGAAATTCTTTCATTCTCCAGGTAACTATTTGCAACTTTATTTTCCGCTTTTGTTGTTCTTTTTGTGAAATACAAGTTCATGATTTTTTTTTAATTGGAACTACATGAAAGCTATAAAGGAAAAGATACTCATAATTCTACCTTTAGGTTAAGTCACCATTACATAACATTTTGGTGTATTTCTAGCCTTTTTTGTGTATGTTTGTTTACAGAGTTGAAATCATTCTTTTAGTATAATTTTTAGTCTTTAATACTCATAAATACTTTTCCATGTTGTTTAAAATTCTTACAAGCAGCATTTGTAATGAGTGCATGTTCTCCATATTTAATTATTGTACAGTTAGATATTTAATTTGTTTCTAAATTTCACCATTATAAATAAAGCTGTAATAAACATCTTTATAATCTCTTTTTCACACTTCTGGTCATTTCTTAAAGCGTATTCTTAGATACAGTACTATAAATAATGCCAGATTCCTTTCCAGAAAAGTTACACTTATTTACATTCCCTTCACTGAGCAGTCAGTGAGCGTGCCTCTTTCACTGCCACCTTGCCAGCTTTGTAGTGTAATAATTTTACAAGATTTTGATAATAGGTGAAAAATGATACCTAGGGTGTTTGGGTTTTGTTTTACTGTCACTTTCACTAAAGCCATCTTACAGTATTACAGTAATGAAATTAGAGTTAGCAGGATAGGTTGTTGATTGTTTTTCATTGTGAAGTTTGTGTCTCACTTCCTTAGACAATAATTCCAAAGTTACCACTCACACTATGTTTATATATGATAAAAAGGAGAACTACGTTAAGAAACAAGTTTTAAAATTTTGGAACATGGCAACAATAAATTGACAATTTATCCCTAAAAAAGGAACAGGAAAATTTCTAAGTGACAGTAGCTTGACCTGTAACAAGATGACACCTCTTCTTCAGTTGTTAGTGCCTCTTTGTAATAGAAGATTGTATGTCATCTAAGGAATTAAGATTAAGTTAAATTATGTAAATTTTATATATATATATAATGTATTTGATTTGATTTGATTTTAAGCAATCTCTACATCCCACGTGGGGCCCGAACTCACAACCCCGAGGTCAAGAGTTGCATGTTCCACCGACTGAGCCAGGCAGGCGCCCCTTATATATTTTAAAACTAAAGCTCCCTGCCCTCTTTCAGCAAAATTCATGCCATTTCATTTTCCAAGCGCATTTAAGATCTGGTTTCTAGTTTTGTTTGTGCTTGTGTGTGTAGATTGTGCCTTGCCAGTACATGCTGCAGACAATGAAGGACGAGCAAGTTTTCTACATCCAGTACTTGAAGTCCATGGCGTTTTCAGTGTACTGCCAGTGCCGGCGACCTCTGCCCACACAGATCCACATTAAGTCCCTCACAGGATTTGGGCCTGCCGCCAGCATCGAGATGACCCTCAAGAACCCAGAGGTAGGTAGTAGCACAGCAGACATCTCCTGAAGAGTGCTTTTATACTAGGGCTGCGAGCCAGGAGAGTGGGCTGCTGGGTTGGTCTTCTGCCTTTGCTAAGAGTAGGAGGTGTCTCTGATCCTTAATTTGAAATAGAGGAGGTAGTTCTCTAAACTTGTAAAATTTTTTGAGAAAAGAGGCAAGCAAACTCTTGGTGTTTTTTTTGATGTAGGACCTAAGGCAACAATATACTCATCACTTTTACTTACTGATGTCCAGCTTTCCTGTTTATTTTGTTATTTATTTTTTGACGCTAATCTGTTACTAAATCACTGACTTTTCTTCCCTCCCCGGCGCTTTTCTCTCCTGGTGCGGCAGTTTTGTATGTGTTTACTCGTTTTCCCGAGCACGTTTTTACAGGGGCTTGCTTTCCTGTATCTCAGTGCTTCTGATCAATAAATGAATGCTTTTTCCCTTCATCTTCTTAAAATTACTTCCCACAAATATGTATACCTCTAGGGGAATTTTAAAACACCAAACAAAAGTTGTATACTTCTTTTATTTTACTAATCACTTTATCCTGAAGATGGATGAACTGGGCAATGTTTAGAATTTTCAAAGCCTTCAAAACTCAGTTCCCACAGCTTTTATTGCATGAAAGATCACCCGTTTATAAGAGTTAGCAAACACTCTTCACCATAAAAGAACTTAAAAACAGCAAAACCTGCTGATTTTAGTTGGTAATGTAAGTTTTTCTGGAAAACTCAATGAGATGCTTATCTCTTAGATAAATAAAAACTTAGAAGTGGGAAAAAAATGAGGCATGTAGTTAATACCAGATTTGTTGTCCCTTGATCCAGAAGAAACTGCTTAGCCCCCCACCCACATTCATTCTGCGGTTATGTACAATTTCTGTCTTGGGCAGTTTAGGTTGATTGAGTTTCAATTTTTTCACTTTTGTGAACAGTTCGTCTGTTTTCTCCGTTAGCTTTTTCTAAAATTAAAAAAAATTGATTTATTTCTACTTGTTTTTTCTTTTGTCTCCAGAAATTGAGTTATTGCCTTTCTTTATAAACATAGAACCTTTTAGTTCTTTACCTCCTGTGGTCATTCTGCAGTTCAGATGCAGTCGTTCCTTATGCTTTGGTGAGAAGTTATCACAATTTCAAATGATAACTGATAGTGTTCTGCATTTTCATAGAGGGAGGGGAGGCTGACTACCTGTATTAAGATGTCCTGTGGCATTACCTAAAAGTTTTAAAGTTTATAAGATACTGGCAGAACACTGTCAGTAGTTCATGAGATAAACAGATGAATCTAGATGAAAATAAATGGCAAAAATAAGCCTTTTTCCCCCTTTGCTTTGTAACAGGAAGAGAAATATATCATTTGGCTTTATTAAAAATAAAATCAAATGTTACGAGTATTCCCTGAGGTTTGTAAATTTTTACATGTTTTATGGTAATGGTTAATTGCTAAATGCTGCCGCTCCCTCAGTCTGCAGCTAGAACAGGGCACTTTGATTCAGTAAATGCAGCTCAGTGTCTCCTGTGTGCCAGGCACTGTGTTAGGTGCTGAGGACATGGTGATGAGCACGACAGCCAGGCCTCTGCATCCGGAAATTCCAAATCTCTACCCCGGCACAGTCTTATGCAAGCACATTTTACATAAGAAGGAATGGATTTTAGTATTTACCATGCAAGAAGAAATCCTGTCATTGGTGTCACTTTTGTTGTTTGTAGAATATCTGGTATCTGAAAAACAGTTTGGGAATAATATTTTTCTTCGTGATTTATCACAGGCTATGTATTTTTTGACATTTAACCTTTTACTTTTTCCTAAACTTTTCAGGGAATCTCACCTGGACTGTTTTGTTTGAAAGCTTTATTGAGACATAATTCATATGTTAAAACATTCACCCTTTTAAAAATTGCATAGTTTGGTGGTTTTTAGTTTGTTCACAGAATTGTACAACTATCACTGCTGTGTCATTTTAGAATATTTTGCCAACCTGGAAAGAAACACCATACCTACTAGCAGCCACTCATTTCCTCTCGCCCAGCCCTTGACGGCTACTAGTCTACTTTCTGTCTTTATGGAGTTGCCTGTTTTGGACACTTCATATAAGTGGATCATGCAATATATAATCTTTTATGTCTGGCTTCTTTCATTTAGCGTTTTCAAGGTCCATTCATGTCCTAGCATGTATAGTATTTTATTTCTTTGTACAGTTAAATGATATTGCATCATATGGGTATATACTACATTTTGTTTACTCATTCTTTAGTGGATGGACATTTGGCTTTTTCCACTTTGTAGCTATTGTGACTAATACTGCTTTGAACATTTATGCACAAGCGTTTGCTTAAAATATTTTCCGTTTTCTTGGTAAATACCTAGGAGTAGACTTTCCAGGTGTAGGGAGAATGAATGGATTGACGATAAGGTTAGCTTTGAAACTTTGAGCACATTATTGAATATCTCTAGGCCTGTGTTTTGTATCCTTAGAATGAAGGAATTGGATTAGACTCTTTCTCAGGTCTTTATTTTAGCTTTAAAATTCTATAATTCCATTATTACTATTTTTTATGCCATAAATATATCTCTGTGTGTATGTATGAATATGTATTAATTCAAGGGTCAGCAACTATGGCTGTGGGCTCAATCCAGCCTGCTACAGCCTGTAGCAGTATGACCTGGGTAAGAATGATTATTCCATTTTTAAAAAGAGAAGACTACTCAGAATAAGAGAGCCCCATAAAGCCTAAAATATTTACTGTCTGTCCTTTATGGAAGTGGGCTGACCCCTGCTGTAGGTTATGAAATATTGAAATGTGTATAATAGCTGTAAAAAGAAATGGTGACAACTAAATTTTGTCATAGTTTGTTTAAAATATTTGTCTTACTGGTAACAGCTAATGCTTTGATTTCTTAAATCTCTCACTCTCTCTCTCTCTCACACACACACACACACACTAAAGTATAATATACATACTGAAAAGTACCCAATAATAAGTATACTATTTGATGAATTTTCACTAAACACATCATGGAACAAGCACAAGAAACAAAACCTAAGAAGCATCGAGAAACCTTATTCATGTCCCTTTTAGTCATTCTTTTGGTAATCAGTGTTCTGACTTAACAGCAACATATCTTGCTTGTTTTTGACTTTCATGTAAATTGACTCATATAATTGGTATTTTCTATGTCTGGCTTCTTTTACCCAGTGTCTAGATTCATCTGTTCTGTTGCGTGTAGTGGTGGTTTTACATGCCTTTGCTGTTTAATATTTTGGTAGTATAACTTTTAACACAGTTTATCTTCCGTTTTACTGGTGATAGGCATTTAGGTTATTTTTGATTTGGAGCTGTTAGGATTAAAACTGGTGTGAACAGTCTTACACCTGTCCTTTGGTAAACATGTATATGTTCATTGGATTGGGTCACAGGATGTGTGTGTGTTTGGCTTTAGCAGAGATCGTCACTTTTCCAAAGAGATTGCATCACCAGCAGCGTATGAAAGTTCTAGTTGCTCTGCATTCTCACTGATACTTGTTGTATTCTTTTTTATTTGACATTCTGGTGGGTATGTAGTAGTACCTCATTGTGGTTTTAATTTCTGCTTTCCTGATGACTAATGAAGTGGGCCTGGTTTACTTTCTAAAATAGTAATTTCCTTTTAATAAGGAAACATGACTTGATTGGGGTTCCCTAGCTGATGTCACTTAAACAGTCTTTTTGTTTTCTGTTTTATCATTTAGGATTTATGTATGTAATACTTCTGGGGGGCAGTCTGTTGTCATTACTTCTTCCTTTTGGTTTCAAGTGCTATTTAGGGTTTTGTTATAAACATTGAGTTGGGTGGTTTTGTGTTGATACTGATTTTTATTTTTATTTCAGCGACCCAGCCCAATCCAGCTTTATTCCCCTCCTTTTATATTGGCCCCAATCAAAGACAAGCAGACGGAGCTCGGAGAGACATTTGGGGAGGCGAGCCAGAAGTACAATGTGCTTTTTGTGGGCTACTGTCTGTCTCATGACCAGCGCTGGCTTTTGGCTTCCTGCACTGACCTCCATGGGGAATTATTAGAAACTTGTATTGTAAATATTGCTTTACCAAACAGGTGAGGAGCCTTGGTGTTTATGCTGCGTATAAATTGATGCTGTGTCTTTCCTCAGATTTGAGTCATTTTGATTTTCCTGTCTAAATGCAGTGGGTGCCGTGCGGGTGGGTTCTTTGGAATTTTCTGGGTTTTGTCTCGCTAAGTGATAACCTTTGACTTATTTGGGGATCCCTTCCTCACTTTATTTTTTAGATCACGGAGGAGTAAAGTATCTGCACGTAAAATTGGACTACAGAAGTTATGGGAGTGGTGCATAGGTATTGTCCAAATGACATCTCTACCCTGGAGAGTTGTAATCGGCCGACTTGGGCGGCTTGGCCATGGGGAGCTTAAAGGTGAGAGATTCCTGAAGCAGTCAGTACAGGAAACAAAGGAAGAGGGTTAAGCTAATGTCCCTAACTGAGCTGAGGGAGAAAATTGTAAAGTTGGTAGTAAGAATAAAGCAGATTTAGATTTTCTGATTCTTTTAAATGTAGTTTTAAGCGCAGTTTTTAACTTTTCATTTTCAACAAAACCGTTTACCAAAGAAAATCTTAAATACTGAACCCCAATATATAAGATAGGAAAAAGAATGTTTTATTAATATAAAAGTGATGGTCAGTAAATTAGAACTTCTAACATTTATTTATGTGCTGAGTCAGTGAGATCAAGTCAGTTTTAATACGAAAATTTAAATGAGAGATTATGGATGGTAGTAGAAGTCTTATATAAGAATAGACTTCTGTTTCTTTTATTTATTTTTGGTGATCGATGGTGATATAGTTTGTTTATTTTGTGTTGGTGGCACAAGAGCTAGATAATCCTGATTTACAAAGACAAGTAGTTGCAAGTCAGACCGGTCTTTATTCATATTGCCACTGTCTGATAGACTTCAATCTGGACGCTTAAGAGAGCAGACTTTTTAAGTTGAATCCCCAGGTATACCTACCAACTGCTAATATTTCCCGTCATAAATATAACAGTCAGTCACAAAGCACAAAGTGACCGACAGCACAGCTGACCACGGGCAGCAGTGTTGCCTGGCTTTGAGCCAAGCTCATTTGCTGTCTTACTGTAGCTACTTTACATGAGCTATTTTTTAAAGCCTTATTAATTAACAACACATTTATAAAAAGTTCAGTGTATACATATAGATGGAAGAAATTTTTTTTTTCCTAAGGTCTACATAAAAGCAAAGCATATGTCACAAATTAGCTTGGTGGTTTTGTGCATTCAAGTATATCAGAGCAGAGTCTGCAACTTTATGTAAAGGGCCAGGTGATATATATTTTCAACTCTGCAGGCCAGCTTGTCACTATTTCAGCCTCTCAGCTCTGCCGCTGTGAAGTCAGAGGAGCCACAGACAACACCTAAGCGAAATGGGTCTGGCTCTGTTCCAATAAAACTTTATTTACAAAAACAAGTGGTGAGCAAGATTTGGCCTGCAGACCATAGTTTGCGGAACCCTTGCATTGGAGTGCATGTATTGTTTCTTTGCATGAAATTCATATCAGGTATTTGTGGAACCTCTGAAATAAAACCCCTGATACAGATACAACCTGCATCGTAGCAAGTGCTCGAGTAAGTTAACTCTTAGGGTTTAATGGCAGTTTATACATATGTTATATTGCATAAGTATTAAATGTAAGTGTTTTCTTAGGAATCTATTGTGTGCATTTCTTTTTTTACTAATTATACTGTAGGCCAATAGAAACTATTACCCTTTTCATTTATAAGTATGATATTCTTTAAAAATGAATCTTGTATCGGTAGCCTGGAGGTCTGATGCATTGGGGGATTCATCATTTCACTTCTGTCAAAATTCCTATCCCATCTCTTGGTTTGCCTTACAGTCACTCTTATCTCTTAAAGGGTTTGAGCTGCTCTTAACCCTTGGGAAAAGTTAGAATATAATAGAAAAGAAGAGGGGATAAAAATGTAGCCTACTAGTCTAGTCACTTGGTGTTTCGGACAATTATTAAGGCCATTGCCTTCCCTTGTGTGATTTTTTTTTTTTTTTTTAGCAGGGGCACACTCCTCTTATCCCTTAGGGGGAAGGAATATAAATGTGTCTCCATCCCATCAAAAGGTTGAGAGACAACGTACTTTCAAGGGACAAAGAGACCAAGAAGAGCCTAGTGTACAGGAAGTCAGTTTACCAATCTACAGTTCATTCCTTTGGGGACCTGAGCTCTGCACCACATTGCAGTTCTGTGGGACAGTGTCATATGTGCGCCTACAGATTTCAGAGTTGACTCTGTGAATTTTTGTTTCTTATCACCAGAGTATTTGTAATAAAATACAGATACTGCCTTTCCTTTCTTACTTGGTTTTAAATACAAAACTCATGCCTGTTTGATTTTTCTATGGCTTTTAAAAATACATTCTTCATGTGTTTCATGTATTTCACTTTATTTCACTTTTATTTCTGCCACTTCAGTTTAAGGTTCTTTAGGAATATGAAATAAGAAAAAATTGTTCCTTTCCCCTCTTTAAGGGGAGAACAGTGTGTTTGAAACAACTACGTGAAAGTGGAAACCCATAGCGGAGTGGCCTTTCCTCCGCAGAATGGTGGGGTGGGACACGGGTAGCGCGCGCTGCTGCCGGAGCCTGGCACGCTCCGTGTGTGGCGGGGGTCAAAGAGAAGACTAAGTGCTTTTCCGTTCCCAGAGTAACGTAACCCTCTGCAGTTCTCTGAGTACACGTAGTGCCTTTGTGTGGAGGCAATAAACAAATATTAGAAAATTTGTGCCAGCGTTTTAATCTGAACAGTTAGTGTGACATCATTTGGAGCGCTTCACTCACACCCATTGTTTATCAGATCTCTTGGGCCTTCTAAGAAGGGTTCCCCTTATTTCTGCGCTGCTTGCCTTTCATGGAAACAACCAACCAACAACAGTAAACAGAACTGAGGTTTGCCTCCAGCTGTGCATTCTTCTAAAGAAAAGTGCTGATGTGGGGGTGGGGGGCGGGAAGTCAAAGAACCAGACCTGGAGAAAGAGGAAGAGAAGAAAGGATAGAACAGATTGGCCTCATCATCAAAAAGCATTTGAAGCACCTACATCTATGTGGGTCTGTGCTGGACTCTCCCAGCTCATTTCAGACATGATTTCGGTCTACAGAATAGTAGGCCTTTGTTTCTTTGTTAATGAAGTGTAAGAGAGGTCAAGTAACATTTTCTGTGTAGCAAGGAGGGGAACCTGTATAAAGCCTTATTCCCTTTAGGCCAAATCCTGGAAATTCAATTACCAGGCAAATCTGGTAAAACGCTTAAACCTCCTATCAATATGAATTTCTAAAGACTGTGTATGACTGATATTTGATTTCAGATTGGAGTATCCTCCTTGGAGAATGTTCACTACAGACAATCAGCAAACGGCTCAAGGACGTGTGCCGGATGTGTGGAATTTCTGCCGCAGACTCTCCTTCAATCCTTAGTGCCTGCCTGGTTGCCATGGAGCCCCAGGGGTCCTTCGTAGTGATGCCAGGTAAATCTCTTCTTGTCAGTTTCATTAATTAGGTATTACATCAGTTCAGCTCACTCAAACTTAAGTCTACAGACAAGTGTAGAATAGATCTTCATTATCTTTGTGAGAGAAGATTATACTTAGGGTTCAAAAATGGAAATTTGGTCTCTTCCAAGGGGAGGGGTTTGTGATTTTGTTATCTTTATTGACCATCATTTGAAAGAGAGCCTAAGACTGAGAGCTCTTAGAGTCATCGCCAGTTACTGTGGCCTGACCCTGATTGTTGTTAGTGTACGAAGATCACCCTCCAGAAACCCCTAAAGGGGACACCACTGTCATGATACATATTTGAATATTCTTTTGAAGACAGATATTTGACAATCTCTAAGCAGCCTTGAGAGGATATTTTTGAGTCTTTCTGATGTGGCTGAGGATGAATGGTGAGATAAATACAGAGGTGAAGTAGTTACCACAGTATCTGGCCCAGAGTAAGCGCTCAGTAAATGGGAGTGCCAGTGTATGGTTAGCCAAAAGATTGTGGCCACAGGGTTTTTAAAAAATCAGCAACTAAGCTGTTTTATAATTTCATAACTAAGCAATTTTCTGTCTAATTTTCTACCTTTTTTAGCCTGCTTTTATCCTCCAGATATGTCTCTGATCAAATGGGACATCCTGTCCACTTACTGCCTATAAAAATCAGTAGTGTTATGTGAGAATGAGCTTACTCGTCGTCAGTCCAGTGAGAAGCAGATGTCCTCTGTTGGCTTCCTTAGACTCTAGGTTAATTGTTCCCTGCACCACTTGGGCATATTTCATAACTTTTTTGTTCTCTGTCCTCCTAATGATATGGGGATAATAGTTGTACCTCGAGGTAGCTATGATGACTGAATGAGATGACGTCAGTGAATAGAGAGTTGAGCAGGGAATCTGGCATGTAGTAAGCACTCAGTAGATGCTAGTTATCATAATTATCAGTTGAATGGTACCATTTCTACAGAATTGTATCATTTAGGAGAATAGTCCTTTATAAATTGGGAGCAACCACAGAAAGAAAGTGGGAGATTTATTTTTAGAAATGCTTCTTATGTAAGTAATTAAAACATATTTGGTTGGCACAGTCTTAACCTTTCCCATGTGACATGAGGCTTGGGTTATCATAGCTGTACGTTCTGAGTCCGTTTTTTGGAAGATACTTAAACACTTAGGCGGAACTTTAACGTGTATCCATCTCAGCAGTTGTGTCAGACTCCTGTCTCTCTGGCTCAGGTCGTCCTAAAACTTCATTTCTGGAGTTGTTTACTGATGCACAGAAGGAACTGATACAGTTCTTTCTCTTTCTTTCTTTCTTTTTTTTTTTTTTAAAGATGCTGTCACAATGGGCTCTGTTTTTGGCCGAAGTACTGCTCTGAACATGCAGTCATCTCAGCTGAACACCCCTCAAGACGCTTCCTGTACACACATCTTGGTGTTTCCGACATCGTCAACCATCCAGGTGGCTCCAGCCAACTATCCCAACGAAGATGGGTTTAGCCCCAACAATGGTGAGTGTGGAAGGCCACATAAGGATAGAGCTCAGATTCTCCAGCAAGATGCAGAGCTGAAGTATGGAGTCAGTGAGCTGCTGCATGTGTTACAATAAACAACATAGAAAATATGAAGAAGGGATTGAAGGCTGGAGAATCTGTTTGGTTTTGAAGATTCATGTACACTATTATCAAGACCAAATAAGTATTTTCCTCTCTTGTGTGATTAATTTTCTACTGTTTTTCCCCAAAGGCAAAAAAGACCTGGTGGCTAGTGTCCGGCACGTGGGGGCCACTCTCAGTAAACAGTTGCTGATCTGATTTGAGATTCGCAGGCAATGTGCAGTAGCTCCTGTCTTTAGCTGGTCATTGGGAATCTAATTTGCTCCAAAACAACCCCTTATTTGATTTTTCTTAGTAGATTTTTTTTGGTTTGATATCTATTAAGGCATTTGTTAAGTAGTGGTTACTTATAAACTAAAATGCCCAGTATTATGTAGCCATTTGCATTGTTTCTTGAAGATATTTTAATAGCTACGGCATTTACTCCTGTTAAAGGGGGAGGGTAAAAGGATACCAAATTTTATACATAGTATGATCAGAATGGAGTAACAATATGAGAAAAAGAGTTGTAACAAAAACATTCACAGTACTTGCATTCTGGATGATAGTTTCCCCTTTTCATACTTTTCTTTCCAAATTTTCTGCTGTGTGTGTACCTTACTTTTATATCGTGGGAGAAGATTTTGTAATGGAAACGTCATGCTTTGATCTGCTTTTGGAATAGGCCTCCTGTTTCAGGGCAAGTTCACAGCTATTAACATGTATTAATTCAACCTCCAGTATTTTAGATGCTAATTGGATGAATAGGTGAAGTCTGCTGTTTTCTTGGATGGTTTCAGTTTTAGCTTTTTTTAATAATTAAATTGCTTCTTTAGCTGTTTTGCCATCTTTTTATGTGCCTTCAGAAGCTATAGAGAGTGTGGAGTTTTGTTTTATGTTCTTTATTTCTCCAGTCTGTTAATACTTCACACTGGAAGATCATTGAAGAGAATGCAAAATGCAAAAATAATTTTCAGCACCTTGTACCCAGTAGACACACGTTAATAAATCTTACTAAGTTGTTAACAGCGTGTGCTTGTAACAGTCATGGGCAAAAAAACGAGAATATTGTTTAAGTTGTGGATATGGATTATTTTTTAAATTTTTGTGCTTTTTCTCCTTCTTTTCTAGATGACATGTTTGTTGACCTTCCATTCCCAGATGATATGGACAATGATATTGGCATATTAATGACTGGGAACCTCCATTCCTCTCCCAACTCCTCCCCAGTTCCTTCCCCAGGCTCTCCTTCTGGAATTGGTGTGGGCTCCCACTTCCAGCACAGTCGGGTAAGGGTGATTTGAAGTAGGTTGCTTAAAACAACCTCGGCCTTGAGGGAAAATAATCCTCTGGAAGTGTGATTGCCTCTTTACTTCATGCACCTTTCTTCTTGATGGTCTTGGTCCCTGGTACAAGAGAAATCAGTGTGAAAAAGTGACTCGGTCGTTGTTCTGTTTTGATTAAAGGCAGGAATTAGAAACAAATGGATTTTTATTCCTGAAAATGTTCTGATGAATATGTTTTATCAGAAGAATAGTCCTATTACAGCAGGAAGTCTTTTTTGCAATTACTGTTTTCTCAGCAAAAATTAGTTTTGGTTGCTTGCTGCTTCCCAGTTATTTACTTTTTATTTTTTTGCCAAAATAGTGGCTTTTTGGAGGCTAGTTCAACAGCCCTGCTTATTTAACATGTAAAGTGACTCTCTTAATTGAAGAACACATTGTTGATGGTTGATTATTTTGAAATGAGCTTTACTTTTCTTGTTTCGTGTCATGGTGCCTTGATTTATATCTTTAAAAATATATCTTTACTTATAAGATATATTTAAAGATATAAATGTATCTTTATTTACAGTCTTTTCTGTAGCCAGGTTTTGAAATGGCAAGGGCCCACAAAAGGTTGTTTTGGAGAAGTGTCCAGGTTAATGCCCTGGTATTAAAGAAAAACACCAGAGCTGACAACTTAGTTTCATCATTAAATATCCCAGGGATATTGGAGGTGGATTAACAGGATCGAAGAATTAAAGGTTCTGCTGTAGCGTGTGTTCACTTTGTTTAAAAGCTAGATGATTCATGCCTTATCACTCTTTTGTACCTTTTATTTAAAACATTGTGAGATTGAGGGTTTAGGACATAGAAAAATGTCTCTGTCTTCTATGTTAAACTGGGCAAGCATAAACAGCTTTGCTCACACTCATTTAAAGACAGAGCTGTAATAAGAGGACTTAGGTTTCTGCCTCAGGACTTTCATTGCCAGCCTGGAGTTCATTGAGGGACAGTCAAGAGAAAGAAGATTTAAAATGTTAGTTACAGAGCAGATGAAACCAGGGAAGAGTGACTCAGTAGACTTACCCTCATGTAATTGCCTGTCCCCCAGTCCTCCTTTCTAGAAGGAAGAGCTTTTTAAATATCTTTATTTCCTCCATAATCATTTGCCAGTTAATGGCAGTTTATTGGTTCTTTGGAGATTGTTGTGATAGGAGCCAAGATCACAGATTTTACATCAGGTAGTTTTAATTTAGGATTAACGTAAACTCTAGAAGCAAATAGCATTGCAACTAAGAACGCATGCCCTGGAGTTTAATAGATGTAGCTCGGAGTTACAGCTGCATGGCTTCTAACTTGATGACCTTGACCAAACTTGCTTGACCTTTCTCAGCCTCACTTGCCTTATCTGTGAAATGGAAATAATAGCAACCACCTTTCAGTGCCCATGGTTGCACTTTAGCTTATCCAGGAGCAAAGAATTGGTCTTTGAAGTGTTATGTGAGTTTTGTAAGAAACAGAGCTTTGCTGTACTTTCTGCCTTTGTCAGATCCTCAAGCCCTAAACTCTGAGATTGAATGTCAGGAGTTTAAACAGCACTGTTCTGAAGCTGGTCAGGTGGCCCTTTTCCGTCTTGAGCACCTGCAGCCAGATGACCCCTGAGAGGCTTTCAATAGTTCCTCTCTCTGAACCATTAAACATCCTTTGATACCCAGTTAAGGCATTACAACAGGGGAAAGAATTTTTCAGGGTTGCTGCAAGTTTTTATTTTTTAACCAACTCAGAAGTAATACAACTTGATGTGATAGTTGAGGATTATTTTTCTCCTCCAAATGGAGGGCCTTTGAAAACAAACGATGACTTCTTATTACTTGCATTAAAGGTACATTTCAGCTCTTGGAGCCAGCTGAAAGAACTAAAGATGAGGAAACTGTCAATTGCTGAAATGTACAGTAAGGCTCTCACGGGTCTCGCATTAAGGAGTTTGCTGAAAATTAAAACAAGGCCTCTTCATGGGCAGATCTTACACTGCTGGGAGGTCAGGGACACTGTTGTCACAAAAAGAGTGGTGCAGTGTTACGTTTTCCTAACATCCGTCTTGTTGACAGTAGACGTCAGGTGCGTGCGTGTATTTTGGTTGACTGCTGGTGAAAGATCACCTGGGGTGCCTTCAGCTGCCAGAGGCCATTCTTTCCGCCTTTAGTTTGATGCCTGATGCCATGGAACCCATCTTACATTTAACAGAAAAGAAACCAGAGCAAATAAATCTGTATTTGCTTGACTGATGAAGTTAGTTTTGCTGATACCTTCTGCCTGGGCCATATTTCTCATCAGATGTCTGTGGGTGCCTCCTCTGTTGACCTTGCTCGGTCACCTGGCGTTTTCATGTGAAAGGCTGCCAGAATGGGGTCCACAGTGTGTCGAGTGACTTGGTAAAAAGTTGATTTGCAAAGCTTTATTTGAAGTGATAAACGCTGATCATGATCTTGGGACTTTGTTTTTCAGAGTCAGGGTGAGCGTCTTCTCTCTAGAGAGGCACCTGAGGAGCTAAAGCAGCAGCCTCTGGCCCTCGGGTATTTTGTATCAACTGCCAAAGCAGAGAATCTCCCCCAGTGGTTTTGGTCATCGTGTCCCCAGGCTCAGAACCAGTGCCCCCTCTTCTTAAAGGTTGGTTTGCTGTCATATTTGAAGTTTTGGGGAGGAGGGACATATGCTTAAATTCAGGTTTGGTTAGAAACTTGTGTCTCAGTCACCACAGTCTTACTGTGTTCCCTGTTTCTTTCACATCTTCTTACACTCTGAGGGTATTTTAATTACAGTTGTGGGGAGGGGAGTAGAATTCAGGAGAGGAACCCAGAACCGTGGCACAAAGGAAGCAATCACATTAACCCAAGGTGGGGACTTTGCGGGGCCCACAGGGCATGTGTCAGGTAGACACGTGGTTGTGTGTCTGTCCCCGCTGAATTGCCATCGGTGAAGGTAATCTTGGGTGGAGGTGATCAGAATTGGCTGATCTCTTCCTCCCCTGCCATAGGCTTCAGCTTTCTTCGTTAGAGTAGGGCAGGAGGCAGCTAAATTTACATTGACACGTGCTCCTTCCTGTGTAGGTCTTAGAATCCTTTTATCCTCTTTAAGGGTTAAAACGAAAGATCTCCCACTTACAGCTTAGATGAAAGAACCTGGAATGAAATCCATGTCTCACCCACAGATTGGCAAGAAGCCAGAAGTTTGACAACATGCTCTGTTGGCAGGGCTGTGGGGAGATGGCCCTGGTGCCAGTAGGAAAGCCAGGTGACACAACCCCACATGCTTCCCTTTCGATGCAGCAGTTCCCTCTCTGGAAGTCTGTTCAGAAGCAACACCAAAAAATGAAAAACATAAAAGATTAGAAACACGCGAACTGCCCATCATTAAGGGACTGGTTGAATAAACTAGTATATCCCTCCAGTGGAATGTTATCCACAACGAAGTGAGGATTGTTGTTATATAATTGTTCTGTGGCATGTAGATTACTTTGTAGTAACTGTGATAAGATGCATGCATGCACACACCTGCTTGTGTTTTCAAACAGGAACAATGGGAGGTTAAACCAAAAACAATTGAAGCAGTTCTCTTTAACTAATGGCTATGGCTTAATATGATGAAACCAAGGAAGTTCTATAAAAAATCCATGTCATCTTTATTTCAAATTAGACTTGTCAGGATGAACCTAGATTTCTTTTCCCTCTTAAGAAAGGTATACACATTTTTTAACTTGGTCTACTGAAAAAGCTTAAGAGCAGTAACAGTATCCATAAACAACTCTCTTGCCACAATTGTGGTTCTGAATTACCGTTTATTGTTTGAAAGAACCAGAGTTCCTTTGAAGAAATGACTGATTGTAGGTCTGAAGTAAGAAATAGTCAAGGTGAACCTGTGATATGTTGTCACACCGAAAAGCAAGGAAGTTACATAAGATAATTAGAATTACTTCAAAAGACCCAGGAGCCGCCGGAGGGTTCCCATTGCCCAGTGATGGGACAGTTTGAACATAAAAAAGAACGGTGGTAGCAGGAGACTGAAACAAATACATGGGTTCATAATTGTGCTGAAAACCAGAACATTTTCTCAGTCACTTTTGAAGTTACTAGAGCAACAATTCATTAATCTCAAAGCTAAAAAATAGAGAAACACTTATATTAACTCCCCTTCACATACTCTATCTCTCAGTTATTTAATAAAGTAACTGTGCTAGAGCCATCAGATGGGGAACTTTATAACGAATGGAGCATGCTGGTGACCTCCTGAATCCAGCGATCAGTCGTACTTGAAGTGGGACAGCAGACATCAGTTGCCTTCTGATGTGATGCAGTGAGAAGGGCATGGCACCAGTTAGGAAGTGTTCCTGCACCCTGTTTCCCTCCCTCCCCCAGAAAGAATCTGAACCTAATTGAGCCTCTAGATCTATCAATTTATGGGAAGTCAGGATAGAAGAACATGTTCAACAACCACCACAAGGGGACAATCAGCCATATCCAGACCCTGGGGCCTTACAGAGATTAAGACCCAAAGGGGCACGTTATCGAATCATTTGCAGTGCATTTGTTTTTGCTGCAAAGCTAGCTTTTTTCCAACTCTAGGATATGGAGTTATTTGGGATCACATTGGGGTTACTGAGAGCTTAAAATTCAGGCTTCTAGAAGCTGTGACTTCTAAGGAGAAGGGCTCCAGGGGGCATCTGCTGCCAGCAGACATGGGTCTGCCTGTTTTCCTGCCCCGTGGTTGACGAGGCCAGGAAGGTAACTGTCTTTGTTCTTTCACCAGGCTTCGCTGCATCACCACATTTCTGTAGCACAGACGGACGAACTTCTCCCTGCCAGGAATTCTCAGCGGGTTCCACATCCTCTGGACTCCAAAACCACATCTGATGTTTTAAGGTAGATACAGACGTAGGCAACATAGCTGTACAGTTTGAAATAATCTTCCTTCAGTTTTGTTTTTCCACAGTGTTAATTGAAGTGTGGAAAGGGTGCTACCTTTTGTGCAGGGGAGCGCTGTCTGATTAGCCAGTGAGAGCTGCAGTCCCCCCGTGTGAACACTGGTCAGAGAGGATAGTATGTTTTGTTAAATTAGATAGGTACATGCGAGTACAACTGCCCTTGCGTCCTATTTAAAGGAAGCATTTTATGGTGATGAAAATAGATCAGAATTAGGCGGTGGGTGGTTAGAAGACAGAGCCTGGAACTTCTAAAGCACTTGGCTTGGAAACATCTTTTTTACTCCCCCTGACATAGATTATATAAATAAAATTAACTACAACATAAATTCCGTAGTTGGGAAATCTCTCCCAGAAGTGTACACTAATTCTCTTGCACTTTAGCAGGCCGTAAACATTCTTCATGTTCCTTGAGGAAATATGCAAGCTTTTTCTAGTGTTTGGTAACTCTTGAGTGATTTGGAAATTGTAGTTAAGCAAGAACCCAATCAACATGATTTTGGCTTTCAGGGTCTCTAGTGCAGCACTGTTCCAGAGAAATATAATCGGAGCTATATATCTAATTAAATATTTTAGTAGCAATATTAAAATAGTAAAATAAATTGGTGAAGTTAATTTTAATAATAAATGTATCAGTTATATCAAAAATATATCAGAATAATATCAAGTATATGAAAAACAGTATCATTTCAATAGTTAATGTAAAAATATCCATGATGTATTTTACATGCTTTCTTTAAATATGAATTCCTTGCAACCCGGTGCCTTTTTATACAGACAGCACATGTGACTCCACTTGTGGCCAGTAGTGCAGGGCTAGGTGAAGTGCGTGCATGAGAAAAAGTACCACAGGGAAACGGGGGGCAAGTGCAAGAATGACCCTGGCCTCCGGCTGACATGTGGAATGTTCGGATATAGAGCCAGCCTCCCCTCTGCCGCGCCTTGTGCCCCTGACGTGTGTCTTCTCTCTGGCAGGTTTGTTTTGGAGCAGTACAACGCTCTGTCCTGGCTCACGTGCAATCCGGCCACCCAGGACCGTACCTCCTGCCTTCCCGTCCACTTTGTGGTGCTCACTCAGTTGTACAATGCCATCATGAATATACTTTAATTGGAAAAGCACTTGTTCTCTCTGGCTCAGTTCCTCCTCCCTGCAACCTCAGTCCAAGGAACCTGCTACACTCTGCAAATGCCCCACACCCTCTCCTTGAGACCACTCTCCACAGTCCTGCACTGTGATTACTCCTCAGCGGGCACATGTCGTTTCTGCAGTGTTCATTACCAGAGGGATTCACTGACACTTCTCTCATGGACCTGGAAACTTCCATAAGCAGTGACTTTTAGCCAGTGTTATGGTGTGTGCAGCCCCAAATCACTGGTCCACGGGAAGTTTTTTGTTGTTGGTTTTTAAGAGGGAAACAGAAGAGACAGTATCCTTTTGCACAAGAGTCTGTGTTTCCAGTCTCTGTTTAAAAACAAGGGCAGTTTAGGCCCTTTTGGATGAAATCCTCTAGTTATTGGTGTATGGCCTGTGGGTTACCCGAACTCCATAATCTGGGACTTTTTAAAAATAAGAACCAGCTCAAGTATATGACTTCATAACGGGGTTTCTGTCTCGCGAGTGCTCCCATCTAGCTTGGCACGAATGCTTTGGTTGACTTCATACCTGTGTGTAGATACAGAACGTCTGGAGACATCTTCATTTTGTTTATTTATTTTAAGTTGTTTTGTCATGTTTTTTGTGACTTTCTTTTGATTTTTTTTTAATTCATGAGGACCAGGTACCGTAGCTGAAACCCAACTCAGATCCACCATAGGATTCTTTGACTACATACCTCTGTCCTAGAAGCCGGAAAAGCAGTGAAAAGAGATTGGGGAGATATGCCTAAACAGTAATACATTCAAAACCACCCAGCATAGGCTTTATTAAGAACAAACTGGGTAAACATTCTGCCATGTTTCTTATTAAAAGTGGCCAGCGTTTCATGAAGGATAACATTTTTATACAGAAGGCAGTCAAGCTCAACCCAGAGCCATGGAGGCAAGTACCTTCATTAGTTTTATATAGTCACAGCGGAAATATATTTTCTAGTGAATTCTTATTGAAAGCCAGGTCTCTCCTCTCATTAGATCAAAAGGGACTCATGTACATATCATAATTGAAAGTGTTTGCTCATAAAATCAGTTATAAATATGGTGACTTTTTTCTGGACCATAGGAATATTATTTCAAAGAAATATTACAATTTAACCATTAAATTAGTACTTGAAGTTGAGCCTTTGTGGTGGGACTTTTTTTTTAAAAAAATAATGCCTTTTTAAAGCATTAATGGCTAATTGAAGTATTTTATGACTCCTCATTCCAGGCCCAAGAGGGTTGTCTTTAAGACCCCGTTTCTGACCCTGACGTCGCAGCGCGTTTCTGTCTGAGGGCAGTGGGCGTGGGCTTGCCTCCTGCAAGCCTCTCTGGTCAGGCTGTTGAGCTCTAGTCATCTGTGGAGAGAATCATGCAAATTTTAAAGTTCTTCCAAGAGACTTCCATATCCTGGTTATTAACAAAAAACAAAAACAACAAAAAAAAAGAAAAATGTAATAACTGATAAGATTTTGTAAAAGTATTTTTCTTGAAATAATCTAACGTTTAAAACATTATATTAAAAAAAGTTGTGTGGTGGGAATATGTAAGCAGAGAAATAACTTGTAAATGGATAATTTTATTCTCTGTACCACCAATTGAGGGGGGGTGACTTTCTCAATGTATAGGTTAAAAAAAATCTGATATATCAAACCATTTGTATCTAATGTGTACAGTGTAAAATTGACTTTAAAAATATTGCAGTGCTATTTTTTCTTAATCAGAAAGGAAAAATTCTCAAGGCCTTTTGAAGAGCATAAGATGATGAAGATTGTAAACTTGTATAAAATTATCTTGGTGAGAAGACAAATTGTAAAGTAGATATTTGTAATCTTTTACCACTTTGGGGTTGCTTTTTTTCCCAGAATTCATCAGAACTTTGAATTTTTTTTTAATATGGGCTGTTTTTAATGCAGGGGCTTTTCTTCCCTAGAAACCCAATTCTAAGCAAAAAAAAAAAAAAAACCCACAAAAAACAAAAAACCCCTACAAAAATTAAAAAAAAAAGGCAGCAAAGGGTAGTTTTCATCTGGTGTCTTTTATTTAAGTTTTTTAAGTTAAGAAAAGCTGGTGACATATTTATACGTTTTTGTGCAAAAATAAATGAATGGCAATAGATTTTAAAAAATCTTATTATGTACTTCTGTGTGAAAAAGTCTGTATAATATTTCCCTTAAATATGCATTATTTTACTTGTGAGTTTTTTACTGAATTAATCTAAAATGTACAAGCCCTGGATTTGCTACAGAGTGAGAAGTTATTTTATTTTTTTTTTATTTTTAATTTTGGAAATTCTGCAGAAATCAGAACTCTTACCATGGTTTGAACTAAAAAGGGGAAATGGGGAGGGGAGAGGGGTGGGATTGTCCAGCATGCTTGTATGTATATTTCAGAACCTTTTTTAAATGTAAAAGCTGTACATTTCTGGGAAGTTCTGAATTTCTTTTGTTTCCTTTTTTCCTTCAAGCATTTTGCAGTGAGCTTCTTTTATATATAGCAAACAATTTGAAAGAATACAAAAATATGTGAAGTTCATTTAAAACTACAGTATAGCGCTGGTACAGTACACTAAAGACTTTGATAAAAAGAAACAATACTAAAAGGCCTCCATTTTAAATGTCATTCATATATACCTTGTGAATGAGAGCTATATACTTTTACACACTTTTTTAGAGGAATAAATTATTGAATTACTGAAACTTTGAGTGGCTTTTTTCCCTCCCATCCTGTCTTTGTAACAAAATGAGCTACACCTATTCAGAAGGTGTATGTGTAATGGACTGAACATTCCTTGGCTAGGCGCCAGGCTCTACCTTCCAGAGTAACACGGATGTAGAATTTTATTGCCATGACCCCCCCTAACCAACAGTCATTCTCAGATGGTGTTCTCATGCTCCAGGGTAGTAGTGCATTCCTAGATTGGTGCTGAGAGCCTACACACACACACAGCATTGAAGTAGGAGCCCTGGTGTTCAGTTCTGTAACTGTTCTGAGTAGATCAGATCTGTGTCTCCCACAGATTGTGGTCAACCCTAGAACAAATCACAAGTCTGTTTTCCACTTCCTTTCTCTTCATGGTCTGGGCCAGTTTCTTTTCGATGTTCCTCAGAAATAACAGATCTCTCTTTGCTCTCTGCCCTGTCCACATGCTGGTGACGGTAGAATGCCATCTAACACAGTAGTTACAAGCGGGGCACTGGTTGACCGCACAGCAGCCACTATGTTCTTTCCCTTGGGGCCATCCGCCAGGAAAAAGCCACATGCTCTTAGGAGCAGAATCTCTTGCTAAAATGGTAAACTCCAGGACTTGGCAGAGCTTACAGTCAAAGTTTGACTAAATCTCGAAAGACCTTGCTTTTAACCGTCCTCCATCTATTTAGAAATAGGTATTGTTCTGAACTTAACATTGTCTGAATCTAGGGGTAAAGCTGTTGAGACTGCTCAGCCTCTGTTATTTTATCTGCAAATCAAGGATGAGCGTGAGTCTATGAGAAATGCTTTGCAAATGGCAAAGCTGTGACTATGTTACTGTAGTTGTACCATTGAAGAAGGTGAACGGCGAGGCCATATTTCGGTTAGAAGACCGTTCTGGTCTCTGCCTCATCCGTCACCGTGGCACTGTTTTGTAATGCTGCTGGCCAAAAGCCATATTAGAGAACCACACATTCCCTGGATCCATTGTAATCAGGTCAGTCCAGTGATTCCTATGTCCCCTTAATAATCAGAATTAGATGGTATTTTTACACGTGTTCATTAGCTTAGATACTTAGCTCATACATCGGGTGGGACTTGATCCAACAGTTGTGAACGTTGTTTTCATAACCACTGGCCGCACCAATTTGGCGACCGTAGCTGATTCTCTTTGAGGTAGGAAAAGTTATTTCTTGAATGCATTGAAACATTTGGCAAATCAGGTGAAGACAGATTTGACCAGGAGCTCAGGAACCGCCAGCCTCCAGCCATTTGCTTCGCTCTGATTCTGAGTAACACCAGTCGCCCCCTGTGGTGATACCGGAGCACCCTTTCCTGTTCCTGCAATTCGGCGAGGTGTGGGGCAAGGGATTCGTTCCCAACAGTTCTCAAAGAGCTAAAAAAATTTTTTTGTAAAAAGTGCAGTTTGTCAATAGAAGTTTTTAAAAGCAGATTTCTCATAAGACTGAATGCTGAAGCAGGAGCCACATACTGAAAATTGTCCTTGCCAGGTTGTCGCGTACGCAACACAAGCCATGACGTAAGGAACTTTTTTTTTTTCACTTTTGAATCCACCACATGCTAAAGTCCTATCAAAATGCAGTTTTCATGTATCACCATGTTATCTTGGTGTCAAATGATTTGCTTGTTTATATCCCCTTGACAGCAAGTTCACTTGGAGAGTAATTATTTCATGCCATTAATACCTAATGAGACACCATTAGAAAATTCTGTTGTGCCAGGTCACTGTGTGGTTGAAACGATTGCCCTGGGCATCTTACTCCGCTTGGAACCAGATTGACCAGTCTTCTGCTACTTTACTTGAAAACTTCAGGTCAAGTTTAAAAAAAGATTTTTTTTTTGGACACTTCCTGCTTCTGGCTAGAACTCCAAAGTAATGAAGCAGGTAGGAAATAGAAGTTGATGAGGAAGAAAGTTTAATCTTCAGGACGGAGCTTGGGTAAGACTGAAGTATCGATTTTTCTCTATAAAGGGTAATTTCCGCAATAAGCATTAGTTACCAGGTAGGTGATAGGAAGGCACAGACAACACGGGGGTCAGTCTCACTTTTTTTTTTTTTAAACAAGCAGGGAAGTGAGAAAAAGCACGTTTTCTTTTAATAATCTGCTAAAAGCTGCATTCGTCTGGGCCGTTACTCCCTGCTGTTCATTTACAGGTGTCATAGCAAGTGTCCGAAGAGTGTTTCACATCACCCACTACTCAGAACAGGCAAACACATACAAATGAGCAGCACGTCGTGTGTCCTGCCTGCTGCTGCCGACTTTCTGCCTTCATTACCTTGTTAGCAGATAAGGCACGTTGCAATCTACCTGTTTCAGAAAGCTGGACAGTCTTGAGGAAATTCAGCCACACCAGAGCTAAGAGTAGAGGGAACACACGGCAAAATGTGTGCTCTGGGAGAAAATCAATTTAATTTACCATGTAAGATAGTACTTGTCTTATTTAATTTGAGCTTGAACATCTTTCAATAAACATTTTACATGTTAGCTTCTCTTATTTAAATCTTTGTTCACTGAGAGGTCTTGATGTTCTTTCTAATTTATATGCATTGTTTATGTAAATAACTTCCTGGCTGCTTTCACGCTGTGAGTTCTTATTCTAGAAGAGATGAGATAGTCACATATACACACATACACCAGTTTTTGTTCCTGTTGATAGATGTCTCCACAAAGCTTAGGGAGGTTATCTCCTTTGTCAGGTCTAGGGAGGTCAGGTGTGCCTCACAGGATGAGTTTGATGACCTTCCAGTCATTTCTTTGTGACATAGCAGCGTTGACCTTACATGACAACTCTATTGGGCTGAGAGTAGGCACCCAGGAAACGTTAGCTGAACACAGACTGTTGGAAGAGTGGAATCCACCTCAAAAATTGGAAATAATTTACAAGCAAAATCACATCTCGATGCCTTTTTGGAGAGCAGAAAATATATCTTTTATATATTAGAAAATACAGGAACTTCTTTTTTGGTGGTTGACTTAGGTTTTCTATTTCCTCTGTCAATTTTGGTAATTTGGATTTTTATACGGAAAAAAAAATGGAGTTTTCCCAATGTATTAGTATGGAATTGTGCAGAGTACTCCCCTAATTCTGAATGCGTTGTGTTTGATAACATATGTTCTTTCTCGTTTCTAATGATATTGATGCAGGTTTCTTTCCTTGATTTATTTTCTAGCAGTGTGTTGTTTCTTAGTTTTGTTTGATTCTTTCCAAAGAAACAGCTCATGGATTTAACAATTCTGCTGTTTTTTATCCTGGCTTTTATCTTGCTGTTCCTTTCCCCAGTTTCCTTGAGGGTTTCATTTTCCTTGAATCTTAATTGCCTGCTTAGTTAATTTATTTTCACTTTTGATGACACAGGCCTTTATGGCCTGGGGGCTTCTGGATACGGGTTGCCCTCCTCAGATGATACACAGAAGTCTTCATGTGGATTCATTTTTCTAGGGAGAGGGTCTCTCGCATCCCATCCTCAGAGGTGTCTGACCCTGAAAGGGGTAAAATGACTGATCTGGGATTATGTTAAAGCTGATTGCACCCTGCAGGTATTTTCATTTTTATTTTTAGACTTTTAGTTCTTCATTATTATTTCTTCTTCTTCTTCTTCTTCTTCTTCTTCTTCTTCTTCTTCTTCTTCTTTTTAATAAAGGAAAGTTCTCTTCAGATTTAAAGTCTCTTGGGCTCTAATTTTCTCTTACTACAATGTGATCTAGTAATGATTGGTTCTTAAAAACATTCTTTGGAACCTTCAAAACAAAGTGTGTCCTGTTAGGCAGTGCTGTCCCATAGAAATACGATGTGAGTCAGAAATGTAACTTTCTATTTTAGTAGCCACATAAAAAAGTGAAAAGGTAAAATTAATTTTAATAATATATCTTATTTAACCTAATATATCCAAATTCTTGTATTTCAACATGAAGTCATATAAAAACTGTCAATGAGATAGCATTTTAATTTTTGCAGCAAGTCTTCAAAATCCAGTTTTATTGTACATTTACAGGACATCTAAATCTGGAAGCTAAATTTTCGATGGTTTTAAAGTAAAATGTAGTTCTACCAAATAATAAAGTTGCATTTAACAGAAAAAAAAATTTTACACTGCATCCCTTTTTATTAAATTTTAATTGAATTTTAATTAAAATTAGTTCAATTAAAATTCAATTAAAATTTAAAAATTAGTTCCTCAGCCATGCTTACTGCATTTCAGAGTGTTAGACACACAGGCATCCTATTGGAAGTGTGGCGCTAGTCATTAAGATTTGAAACCAATTAATTCTACCCTGGGTGTATTTTCTGTGTCTTCTACACACCTGTCAAGACCTCAGACTCTGTCCTAGGCAGGTAGCAGGAGTTAAAATTTCCCACTGCAATTTTGGGCTGTCCTTTTTTCTTTTGTACTACATTATTGGTGCATAAAGTTTTATGATGTATTTTGTTATGTAATTTATCTCTGTATCCTGACCCTTCGTAATACTTTTTGCTTTAAATTATCCTTTGATATTAATTTTGCCACTCCTGTTTCCTTTTATTAGAATCCTGGTGTTATATCTTTGACCAACCATTTATTTTGAACCTTTGTCATTTGTGTTAGGTGTTCTTCATACACATTGTTGCATTTTATTTCTTAACAGAATAATCATTTCATTTCAATAGGGTGATTTTTACCATTTGCATTTCCTGTTCTGTGTTACATTTTGACTTGTCAGCCAATTCTTATGAAAATACACATATTTATTTGCTTTTACTTTTTTAGTTTTGCCTTTTTTGTGTATGGACTCTGCTATTTAATTTCATCTCTCAAAACACTTTGGAAAAGAAACGTTCGTCTTTGAATTCTAGTAGTGAACACTGTAAAACAGTCCACAAACATTCACAAAACCCTTACTACATATGTTCCCTTTCAAAACAAAAACAAAAACAAAAAACCTCGTATCCACCATCCCACCTCCCACTCTCATGGCCTGTATGGCCATGGAGCAGCCGCTCCCAGTCCGGGCAGGGCGGCCAGCAAACCCATATTTGGGGGGTGTGGGGGCTGGGGGGGGGCGTTCTAGGTTCTGCTCCCCTCCAGTCTCCATCAGCTTGCCTCCGTCAGAGGGCGCATGTCCCGGCTCTGGCCCTACTGAGCTGCCCATCAAAGTAGCTGCTCACCCACTGGTGGTTCTCCCGGGAAGCCCCTCTGTGGTTTCCAGGAGCCAGTGAGCATTCCGATTCCCAGGCTAGCCCCAGGTTCTGAGCCAGTCAGTGGCAGGTCGGGCCCAGGAATCTGCACCAAATGCCTTCTCCCCAGGCGACTCTGATCCAGGGAGCAGTGGACCGCACTTTGAGAAACACTTGTCCAAGTCCACTGCCAGTCGGCTAATAGGGGCAGGAAGGGGGCTGATAAACGGTCAACCGCCAGGACGATGTCAAAACTCAGGATATTTTTTCTCCTAGTACTCTTGTTAGGTCATCTCATCCTCCTGCATCGGTGGCTGCAGGTTTCCTATTCCCACCTGCCTGCCTGGAAGTCCACGGTCACGCTAGGCGTGGCGCAGTGCATCCTTCCTCGGAGCTCTGTGCCTCCTCCTCCCTCTCCTCCTCCTCAGTCCCGAAATCCAGACCGTCCTGGCCTTCTCTACTTCCCTCTCCCCACCCCTGTGCCCTGTCCCTGGCTCCGCTCCATTCTCACCGTCGTTCGGCCTGCGTGGGGCTGGGCATTGGGACACGGCGGGAAACGGGACGGCCGCCCCCCCCCCC